>NC_087388.1:6161650-6461650 GCF_963675165.1 Halichondria panicea
CCACATATCTGACGTCAGTTGAGGTGGGGTCAAAGTTCACTCCGAAGTGCTTGTCAAAGCCAAGTCTGTAGAGAAGTAATTAAATAAGTAGATGAACATTTAAGGGAACTATAATGGTTGCTTAGAAGCAGTATATATCCCATGCATACAAAAGTACCATAATTATAGTACGGTATCAACTATGTATACGTCTGGATGGTTGCAGTAGTACAGATCAGTCGACAAACAACCACACTATAATACCAGTTTAAGGACTATCGACTATTGTGAGATGCATGGTGCTATCTTTCAACCATGTGCATGAGTACGTGTGTGGTACGTACCATAGAAGAGCCACATCCAGTATAGGTTTAACCCTCATTTTCTAATAATTATGATTATATTTTGGAACACATGTACATTAATACAGTTGTTGCTGAACTACACACTGCATGCATGTACATGTAAATATAGACAGTAAATGTACTCACACATACAGTGCTATCTGAGTCACCTGATCATGTTAGCGTATAGTGTGAGGAGTACTTGTCTCAGGTACTGCATTGTGGGAGGAGTGAGGAGACCATTCTCCGGGAGTGTGAGGAGGGGGGTGCTCCGATGAGTGTTGTGGGACCTCTGGAACCTTTGAATCGAGGAAAGGGTGGAGTCAGAGTAAAGTCCGTCCAATCGATGGCTACTGCTGAGCAGCTCAAATAGTTGAGGTGTTGGAGAACACCTGTGTGTGCGTGTGTATGGGGGGGGGGGGTCAGTTAATTACCAAATCCAGCAGAGATACATTGTACTGTCAGTACAAACACGCTTAATTCCCCAAACTCTGCAAGATTTTGCAGTGAAAGTGAAACTGAAAGTAGGGGAAGGGTCGTCTATTGTATTTATATTGACGACCCTTCCCCTAACTTTCTGCCGTGTGTTGAGCCCCATCCCCCCCAAAGTTGCCACAAGTAAAGTCATGCAGCTTTTGTGAGTGTCATGAAGCTGGTCTCTCAAAACCCAAAGCTATTCCAGCATCAATTACTTGTGAGATTCTTGCAAAAAAGAATAATTATAATAATTATTATGGTGAGTTTGTGCAAGAGCTCCAAGACGAGCACGGAAAGATAAGAAGAGTCTAAAGTATCTGCTAGTGTAAGCTGATGGGTAAGTGGGTAACTGAATGCTCTTATTTTTCTTACTATAATTATACACATGAGCTTGTTAGCGTTGTTCCACTCCAATGCACATGAATAACAATAGGTTAATTGCCTTTATAATTAATTGTTGGCATAGGTAGCCTGGAATGGTGGAGGAGTGTGTCTATATATGGATATTTGCCATACTTCCTATAATTATACTGATGCATGAGTGCTACACACAAAGTTGGCGTAACTAAATTGGAGGAATTTGTCTGTTTTAAGACTAACTTTGAGTCGTCATAACTTGAGTTTCGATAGTGTACCAGCACAATTATAAATGCATTTTGTAGCCCTTTGTAATGTCTATCTAATGATGTGTTTAAATCAGCGATAACCTAGAGATAGAAAAAGTTATGTTCTCTGAGAAAAGCCATGGCGTAACTAAATTGTAGGAATTTGGTCTGTTTTAAGACTAACTTTGAGTCGTCGTAACTTGAGTTTCGATAGAGTACCAGCGCAATTATAAATGCCCTTTGTAATATCTATCTAATGGTGTGTTTAAATCAGCAGAGATAGAAAAAGTTATGTTCTCTGTGAAAAGCCATGGCGTAACTAAATTTGGTCTGTTTTAAGACTAACTTTGAGTCGTCATAACTTGAGTTTCGATAGAGTACCAGCGCAATTATAAATGAATTTTGTAGCCCTTTGTAATGTCTATCTAATAGTGTGTTTAAATCAGCGATAACCTAGAGATAGAAAAAGTTATGTTCTCTGAGAAAAGCCATGGCGTAACTAAATTGTAGGAATTTGGTCTGTTTTAAGACTAACTTTGAGTCGTCGTAACTTGAGTTTCGATAGAGTACCAGCACAATTATAAATGCATTTTGTAGCCCTTTATAATGTCTATCTAATGGTGTGTTTAAATCAGTGATAAGCTAGAGATAGAAAAAGGTATGTTCTCTGAGAAAAGCCATGGCGTAACTAAATTTGGTCTGTTTTAAGACTAACTTTGAGTCGTCGTAACTTGAGTTTCGATAGAGTACCAGCACAATTATAAATGGATTTTGTAGCCCTTTGTAATGTCTATCTAATAAATCAGCGATAACCTAGAGATAGAAAAAGTTATGTTCTCTGAGAAAAGCCATGGCGTAACTAAATTGTAGGAATTTGGTCTGTTTTAAGACTAACTTTGAGTCGTCGTAACTTGAGTTTCGATAGAGTACCAGCGCAATTATAAATACATTTTGTAGCCCTTTATAATGTCTATCTAATGGTGTGTTTAAATCAGTGATAAGCTAGAGATAGAAAAAGTTATGTTCTCTGAGAAAAGCCATGGCGTAACTAAATTTGGTCTGTTTTAAGACTAACTTTGAGTCGTCGTAACTTGAGTTTCGATAGTGTACCAGCACAATTATAAATGCATTTTGTAGCCCTTTGTAATATTTATTTAATGATGTGTTTAAATCAGCGATAACCTAGAGATAGAAAAAGTTATGTTCTCTGAGAAAAGCCATGGCGTAACTAAATTGTAGGAATTTGGTCTGTTTTAAGACTAACTTTGAGTCATCGTAACTTGAGTTTCGATAGAGTACCAGCGCAATTATAAATGCCCTTTGTAATATCTATCTAATGGTGTGTTTAAATCAGCAGAGATAGAAAAAGTTATGTTCTCTGTGAAAAGCCATGGCGTAACTAAATTTGGTCTGTTTTAAGACTAACTTTGAGTCGTCATAACTTGAGTTTCGATAGAGTACCAGCACAATTATAAATGCATTTTGTAGCCCTTTGTAATGTCGATCTATCTAATGATGTGTTTAAATCAGCGATAACCTAGAGATAGAAAAAGTTATGTTCTCTGAGAAAAGCCATGGCGTAACTAAATTTGGTCTGTTTTAAGACTAACTTTGAGTCGTCATAACTTGAGTTTCGATAGAGTACCAGCGCAATTATAAATGCATTTTGTAGCCCTTTGTAATATGTCTATCTAATGATGTGTTTAAATCTAGAGATAGAAAAAGTTATGTTCTATGAGAAAAGCTATGGCGTAACTAAATTGTAGGAATTTGGTCATGTGTCAATGTGTTTACTTTTGCTAGCTGCTGCATTATTATATGATATCTTTAGCAACAAATACGGACTTAACTACTGCGTTAGCTATGCTGGCTTCTCTGCCTAGAGGTATAGGCTACAATAACTCTTACTCTTCCCCCCCGCTGGATACTAGTACTGAGATGTTCATCTAGCCTTGTTTGAAGCTTGATCTTAGCATATTCTCATGGCCGCATTTGCAGTTTTCTTACTAAAACTGCCATCATGATGACGTCATCAACGGATAATTAATAGACTTTGTATCCCTGGTTGCATGTAAGAGCTAAAGAATTTAAAGCGCAAAATCAATGCACAAGAACCCAAATGAGTTTTACCTATGCATGGAGTTATAAAATTAATGAATTAATGAGTGACCTGCACTTTTTAAATTAGTTCTTCTCTTATCCCAAACAGCCTGAGAAGCAAGCAGTAACAAAAGAAGTGTTCGAAGCTGCCTGTGGAGCTTGCATATGTTGTTGTTGTTGTTGGTTTGGTGTCTTCTTAATCCTTGGAACAACGGGTGCAATATTTTACGATGACTATTCGCTAGTTAATACCACGAGTGTGGCACTGATTCACCGGCAATCTGTACCACTAATTGCAACACATGATCTATCGACTAAATTCTTTAGGTTTTCAGAAATTAGCGGAACAGGCGTAGTCCCCATTACCTTCTATGAGCTAAGCAATTGCTCTTCATTCATAGATGTTGATATAGATGAGATTGTGACTGTAAGCTTTGACTCTCCGACTGACAAGACCAAGGCTGTTACTGAGTTGTATATGCTAGGAAACACTACAATTAGTATCGATATCGCCACTGAAGTTCTCCCTCAATATTCTCCGGATTCTTGTTTGGCAGCTCTCATTGTTTTTGACGATCTTAACAACTATTTAAATTTCATTTCAAACTCAGAGTTTTCGCCAGGTGCCAACAACTATTACCTATTCGAATGCATTGCTAACACAAAATCACAAACGAAGAGTATAACATTCGACAGGCCATTGTACTACTATATCAGTGTGTATACAGACATTCCGGCTGAAGTTACTACTTACACTTTACACTTTCTTGGAACGTATCTTCAATACGACATTTCAAACAGGGACGCTCTCTGCACTATAGACTCTCGTGATGCTCTAAGTTGTGACTTCCGTTCTCTGGATACCAACTCGTTACGGCAAGTCTGTATTGTTGGCTCTGTGCCACCTACTGATTTGCTATTTGGAATAAGACTAGTAACTTTAGGGTATTACACAGCTGATAGCTCAGATCCAGAAATAGATGTGTATTTTTTTATTCCTCTAATATGCATGTGCTCTGTGTTTTTGGTTTGTGCTGTAATTTGTGCTTGTGTTATTCTTATATCGTGTATACGTAGGCATAGAGGCAAGCGCCAGACAGCACACATTACTTGATGTTTTTTCTTGTTTGTAATTCTCGATTTTTTTATTGACAATCCAGCATTAAATCTCTATTGTCTAGTGAAGTTTTTATCAGTTCTCAAAGCATGTTAACAGTGTTACTATATGTAGCTGACACAGCGTCCAATCAGGTTTCTCAAAGCATGTTAACAGTGTTATTATATGTAGCTGACACAGCGTCCAATCAGATTATTCGATTCTTGGAACTTATGTACACATTAATTTTGTTGATGTCATTTGAGGTAGGATCAAAGTTCACTCCGAATGTGCTAGTCAAATCCATGATATGGTTTCCCCATGCACACTTCCTTATATGCATAGTGTTAAATGAGCACCAGCATAAATAAACGTTTATCTATGCATCACATGACCCATGCAAAGTTTATGTTGCAGTTTAATTTTCAATGTATTAGCTATAGCTATCATATTTAGTGAAATCTACCATGGCCGAATTGAACATAGGTTATGAAGCTCTTGTGAGCTGTCATGAAAAGCTGGTTTCTGAAATTGCTCAAGACCCAAAGCAGATGGCTATCACATTATTCCAGCATCGCTTCATATTTGAAGATACAAAAGCTATAATTAATGAGCTTGACAGAACCAAAAGAGATAAAGCGATATTGCTAGTGGACGACATTGAAAGCAAAGTCAAGTGTTATCCAGAGTTCTATGAAAAATTCCTGCTAATTCTCGGTGAAAATGAATTGCTGTATTGCAACCTTGTGAAGTCGCTCCAAGAGGAGTATGAAAGGATTGAAGCCGAGTCTAAAGAGGGTAATTTGAATCAATGCATCCTATGCCTCTATGTATAATTTTTATAGCTATACTTAATAAATAATAATAGTGTGCTATAATAGCAAGAGTTCATAATAAATTTGGAATTCAGCAAACTAATAAATTCACTCAAACACATGCCAATCAGAAGAGTTTGATAGGTCATTGGGTTAGTTATTGCAGGCGCCCTTGTGCAACATGGCAAATATTACACTGGATGACATAATGCCCCCAGGGTCTGCAGTCCTCAGGCATTATTTTGCTCCATGCAGTGAAATATTTGGCATTTTGCGCTCATGCTGGGCAATAACTAATACATTAGTCCCAGTATTATTATTTAGGATACGATATAGCTATCCATTGAGCCTGCTACAATTGCTATGGGAGATAAAACTGATTTAGATATATAATTATTTAGGGAGCTGTTGTGTATATATAATTGCAACACTAGTTGTTGTATTTTGAGTGGGCAGATCAAAGGAAACACTGTGCTAATATCTGCCATATGGCACAGGTCAAGCCTTGAACTGTGCCACTATCTAGATACTGGCATAGTATGGCTGAAGTTACTTAAAGCTCACCCTCCACCCAGTAACCTGAAACGGTCCCTTTTATAGTATAACACTGTTAAACAGATTCAGTGGTAGGCAGAAAATGTTTTTCATGCGTCTGGTGCATTCCACAGCCACCACAAGTAGTTGAAACTAGTTGTCCTATAAAAGGAGTGATGTGTACACGGAAAGGAATGCACAAGGAATGCAGTTGTTACACAGCTCACTTGTGCACACATGGGATATATTGGCTCAGTAGTGCCTTTGCCCTCGAGGCCTGCGGCCCTAGGGCCTAAGTCACTACTGAGCCAATATATCCCATGTGGCACTCGTGCATGTGTCACAACTATAACATAAACACTAGCTACAGGCATTTATATAATAGATCATAAGGCACCGTAGTTACATCAACTATATACAGTGTTAGCTGTGTTGCATTTTGAAACCTAAGACATAACACAACATTTATTGGATTGAACATTCATCGCCGATATCACGATAGTGGAATATATGAGTTTTCACAAGAGGAGGTAGGACAGACGCGGTGCAGCTCAGTGTTTGATGATATAGCCCTTGGCTTGTTTCCTCTGTATATCTCACTCCATTCAACCTTATACTTATACAAGACACATTTATTGTGCTAATGAATTGCAGCAAATTCGCCAAAATTCGCATCCTAAAAACAGAGTACCGGGTTTAATAGTGACCTTTGGCACGATGTGCACACAATTGTAGGCCTGAAGGCCGTTGTCACTACTAAGCAAATAATTATGTATCCCATGTGTCACTCGTGCCATGCAATAATTATTATATATGCATGATGTTAATTGCAGTCATGCAATATTGAACTCTTGTAGATATTCTTGAGTTACCCTCCATGGATGATGGAGAGACACTACCTGATCCATTAGAGCACCCTCCTGATGACACTGAAGTGGGAGCAGACCTCAGAGCAGCTGCAACAAGCCGACAGGAAGCCCCTACAGGTATGTGCAATAATGATTAATTAAGAGAAATGAGTTAACACAATTACAGTTAATACATTCGAAGGACGGTTGCTGCAATTCTTCCAAAGTGGAGAATTTGAACAAGTCATCGAGATTCTCTCCCTGGCTGAAAGTCAATCCATTGATCTCAGGAATGTGTCTGATGCAGACGGCAAAACACTCCTTCATCTTGCATGCCGCAAAAACTGGGTAGACTGGCATGGCATTGTGGGTAGCCTCGTCGAAAAGCACAATTGTGATGTTGCAGCAGTTGATGAAGATGGGAACACACCCCTTCATGAGGCATATCAATGTGGCAATCTCCCATCCGTAGAGTACCTGCTTAGGTTACCAACTTGTAATCCTGATGCAATTAACAAGCACGACTACACTGTACTGAGAAAGGCTCTTGAGGTAAATGACAAGAAAACTGTGACACAACTTCTAGCAACAGGACGAGTTGATCCAAGAAAAGGTAGCTCACGCGGTCATAGTTACTCAGAATTGCTTGCAATGAATCAGCTCCAACCACAACCACAAGATTACGATGGCTCAGCTCTTCAAATGGTGACCCAGTTTGCAGAATGCATGGAAGGTAGCAATCATGTTCGCCAACCGTTCACTTCTTATTGCTTGCGTGATACACTCCATAAGATCTTGAAGAATCGTGATCAAGTTTCAATCACTGGAATAGTAGATCGTATTCAAGAGAACATGTTACCTCTTCCAGCAAACACAGACGAGATTCATGATCTGCTTATTGATATTCAAACCCTGTCAAACGAGTTTGACATACGTGGGGACTATACTAATGAGTTTGGGGAAGTTCAAGTTCGAAGAAAAGATATGCCATTAAGTAAGTACAGCTATAATAATTATTATGTGTTAGTGTTATATATAATTATAATTACGCTGGTTATGAGGGCAGGGTGTCATACAGGAGGGGAAAGGGGGATATCCCCCCTGACTCCAATTCCCCCCCCCCCTAAAATTTGCATTGGGGTCCATAGCTGGAAATTTTACATACTAACAGGATATTGAAATAAACAGTTGACCTTTTAGCAAACTTTTCTAGTCACTTTTCTTATTTCCCCCTCTACTTCAAAATCATATATGACACCCTGGAGGGAAATTCAGAGAGTCTGCTTCAACCATTTCCTATATATGCCACATTCTGTAGTCACAGCTGATGAACCTGATTCAGGTATTTTATTGTTAAGTTAGTGATATAGCCCAGGACTTTCCCATGCAATTGTATACACAATCCAACAATCCAAAATTTGATTAATTGACCTCCTGTCCTTGCTAACCCTGTGTTCCCTCCCCCCACCACACACAGGGGTATAGAAAACTTTATAGGGAACTGCATAATTATAAACTAGTCAGTCATAAAATAGTGCTTGTTTCTATTATTTTATCAGTACATGTATTACTTTAGTAGGTATTCCTGAGTTACCTACCATTGATGACAGAGGGATACTATTGGACCCATTAGAGGACCCTCCTGATGACACTGAAGAGAGAGACCCAGAGGACCTCAGAGCAGCTGTAACAAGTCCACAGGAGACCCCGACAGGTATATGATTGGAAATAATACTGCCTTGTGATTATCAGGAGATAAAACAATTGTAGTTGATACATTTGAGGGACGATTGCTGCAAACCTTCCAAAGTGGAGAATTTGAACAAACCATTGAGCTTCTATCTCAGGCTGAAAGTCATTCCATTGATCTGAGAGGCGTGTCTGATGCAGACGGTAAAACTCTCCTTCATCTTGCTTGTCGCAAAAACTGGATGGACTGGAAGAGTATTGTGCGTAGCCTCATTGAAAAGCACCATTGCGATGTTGCAGCAGTGGATGAAGATGGGAACACGCCCCTTCATGAGGCATGTCAATGTGGCAATCTCCCATCCATAGAGTATCTGCTTAGCTTACCGACTTGTAATCTTGATGCAATTAACAAGCACGACTACACTGGACTGAGAATGGCCCTTAAGGTAAAGGACAAACCAACTGTAAGATATCTTCTAGCGACAGGACGAGTTGATCCTAGAAAAGGTAGCCCACGCGGTCATACATACTCAGAATTACTTGCAATGAATCAGCTCCAACCACAACCACAAGATTATGATGGCTCAGCTCTTCAAATGGTGATCCAGTTTGTAGAATGCATGGAGGGTAGCAATCATGTTCGCCAACCGTTCACTTCTTACTGCTTGCTTGACACACTCCACAAGATTTTGAGCAATCGTGATCAAGTTTCAATCACTGCAATAGTACACCACATCAAAGATAAGATGTTACCTCTTCCAGAAAAAACGGACAAGATTTATGATCTGCTTATTGATATTCAAACCCTGTCAGACGAGTTTGACATACGTGGGGACTATGAGTTTGGGGAAGTTCAAATCATAAAGAAAGGTATGAGTAGCTAATTATTATAATGGACACAAATCTTTACACACAATACTTCACAGGAGAGAGGTCTGTACCTCGAAATGTTGAGGTTCTAGCTGATAGCACCAGGATTGAAGATCAGGATACACCTGACTACTACTCTGATGCAAGCGATGAAGTACCCTTTATCAGCCGTCGCCAGGTATAATTATACTGCATGAATGACATACACCTATTCTTGCGTGCATTTTTTTCTTATCTGGTCCACAGAGCCTGAGATGTAGTGCAACAACAACAAAAAAATCAGCATATATAATATTCTGCCTTATTGGTTATAGTTTGTTTGCTCTCTTCTTAACTCTTGCAATCAGAGAACCAATGCACTATTCAGTCGTTGGTACCACCAGTGTGGTGCAAATTCACCGGCAATCTGTGCCACTGATTTCCGGTAATGACTTATCCATTATGAGGCTCACAGAGACCGGAGCAGACCTAGTCCCTATTACCTTCTATTCGTTAAGCAGTTGTTCGTCTCATGAATCTTTCGTAGACGTCAAGATCAATGAGACAGTGACTGTAAACTTTGGCTCGACTAATAAGAGCAGGGCTGTTACTGAATTGTATCTGGTGAGACACACTACATTGACAGTAGATATCACCACTGACGTCATACCAACCTATGCAACCAATCATTGTGTTGCATTTCTCCTTGTTTTTGACAAGTTAGACAAGTTCTTAAGCTTCACTTTAAGCTCATTTTTAGTCGAAGAATTCTATTACAAAGAATGTATTGTTAATGAACAATTACAGATGAAGATCTTGACATTCGACAAACCATCGTACTACTATATCGGTGTGTACACGGACATTCCCACTGAAGCTACTACTTTCTCTTTACACTTTCTCGGAACGTATCTTCAATACGACATTTCAAAAGGGAATGCTGTGTGCTCTATAAACTCTATTGAAATTTTAAGTTGTGATTTCCCGGATTATATCAACCAGCAAACCTGTATTGTTGGTTCTGTACCACCCGCTATATCTACTGATACACCATTTGGAGTAACTGTAAGCTCTTCCGCTATTGCAAACCCTGGTGCAGCTATAGTATATTATTTTATTTCTATAATTTCTATTTTTGTAGTTATAGTGACTAGTGTCGGTCTTTGTATTTATTTGTGTTCACTTGTTACATGTTAATTAATCACAACTTACACTCATCCACTCTTAATTATTGCATAACAGTCTTTGTTCACACTTTGAATTGTGGTTTAGGCCTCATCTTTGTACTGAAACTCCACCTAGGGGCTCTGCTCCTAGTATGGTTTTGGGCCTCTTTGATTAATTAATGTCAGTTCTGTTTTTGCTCTAAAAAAATGTCAGTTATTGTTACGCTATTATCTCTAAGAATTTGTTTGAAAATAAACTTCAACTTGTTTTGATAGTCTCTGCTAGTTAGTAGTAGTCCGACTTTGCCTCAGCCCTGAGCTGCAATTGTTTTTGATTAGACTCGCCTGTTTATATAGGTCTATTGTACAGGAAAGAACTCAATGCTTGAGAAAAGAAATAACGTTGCTTTGTTAGTATTATGTTAAACTAAATTATATAGTGAATCGTTTCTCTGTTCTCAAAACATGTCTCATCTTATTAACAGTATCACTACATAATACTCCTAGCTGACAGCGTCCAATCAGATTGTTCGATTCTTGGAACTTCTGTCCACATTTCTTGAATAGATCCACATATCTGACGTCAGTTGAGGTGGGGTCAAAGTTCACTCCAAGGTGCTTGTCAAAGCCAAGTCTGTAGAGATAAATAAGTACCGTATAGCGGGTTATTTTCAGGGGACAAAATATTTGTGGTTCAGCAATATTGAGACATTTTGTGGGTAATATTTTCGTGGTTGGAGCTTGCACTGCAGGTAAAGGTAGGCAAGGTCGCTTCATTCGTGGGTAAAATATTCGTGGTCAGACCTCCAACCACAAAAACCACAAATATTTTTCCCCACGAAAATTACATGCTATACGGTAGATGAAAAATTAACAAAGGTACCATAATTATAAGGGTTTCATCTAGTGGGAGGGGCTAGGGGGAACCTTCCCCCCCTAAAATGCTCATCTTCCCCCAAAATGTTTGTATAATAATGACATCATCACATTAGTACTGTCTATGATGTGCAATATGTAACTAGATCTACTGTGATGCACTAGCATGTAATAGGGGGTGTGGTCAACACATGTGGGAGTGGCCAAACATTTTGCAGCGTGCGTAAACCTTCCCCCCCAAACTTTTAATCCAAACCCTGATTAGAATGGTACCAACTACGACGTATGCATGGTTGTAGTAGAACAGATTGGTCGATAAACAACGTTTCCACAAACTACATGTATGAATGGACTGTAGACTCTATTTCAACTATTATAATAAAGCCACAGGAGTGCACTCCTGATTCTACACAGTAGTTTTAACCAATGACCATTTTACTTATCTGATCACAAGCATGCACTATGATTTATTAGGAACACACTGTCAGCAATAATCCTAATACTAGGGCTACAGTATTTGTTGAACTGAGAGTTACAGACAGCATGTATACATGCATGTATACATGCATGTACACACACGTACGTATAGACCTTCAAGTTATACCTGATCATGCATGTTAGCGTAGAGTGTGAGGAGTGCTTGTCTCAGGTACTGCATTGTGGGAGGTGTGAGGAGACCATTCTCCGGGAGTGTGAGGAGGGGGTGCTCCGATGAGTGTTGTGGGACCTCTGGAACCGTTGGACCGAGGATAGGGTGGAGTCAGAGTAGAGTCCGTCCAATCGATGGCTACTGCTCAGATAGTTGAGGCGTTGGAGGAACAGCTGCGCGTGTGTGTGTGTGTGCGTGTGTGTGTGTGTGTGCGTGTGTGGAGTGGGGGATCAGTTAATTACCAAACCCAGCTGCTCTGTGAATATTATACAGATCAACCTTTCACTTACTAGCAGTGAGATTGAGATGAAACAGTGACCGTATATAGGATCCATCAACTACTTGAGTGGTACAAACTATATTTGAATTTGCCGATATTGAATGTTGTGACGGGTGAATAGTATATAGGACATGACAAGTAACGAAGGGATGGTGTATTGTATGTTGTTGAGATATTGACCTCCATACTTCTGGTACAATAAAGGGTGCACCACCTTCTGCCTTGTTGCTAGGTATTATTCCCCACATAGCCTGGGTTACATGGAGAAACAACCCAAATTTCAGCCCGAGGAGATGGCAGATCTCCGCACCAGGCGATGCCTGCTAGGCATGCGCATTGTGAAGGCTACGCTCCACCCCATTAACTCCGTTTAACTTCATTAAACTCCATTTTACTTTCACGTGCCGTGTAATCCCGTGACTCTGCACACGAGCCCCACCCCCAAAGTTGATGGGTTGCATGTGCTTGCTTTTAGTTGCAATTGCAGTTGCAGCTAGCTAGCTCAAGTTGATCTAATACCATGGCAGAATTGAACATAGGTTATAAAGCTCTTGTGAGCTGTCATGAAAAGCTGGTCTCTGAAATTGCTCAAGACCCAAAGCAGATGGCTATCATGCTATTCCAGCATCGTTTTATTTCAGAAGATACAAAAGCTAAAATCAATGAGCTAGACAGAACCAAAAGAGATAAAGCTATATTGCTAGTGGATGACATTGAAAGCAAAGTTAAGTGTTATCCAAAGTTCTATGAAAAATTTCTGCAGATTCTCGGTGAAAACGAATTGCTGTATTGCGACCTTGTGAAGTCACTCCAAGAGAAGTATGACGAAAAGATCGAAGCAAAGTCTAAAGACGGTAATTTAAATGCATACCATTACATGCCTGTAGTCTATACCTTTGTTTAGGTAATGTGTATACTTACAAGGCTACTGCTAGATAATACGTAGGTACTAATTGTTGTACTAATAATTATTGTTGTATTACAGTGATATTATATTTTAGTTGCAGCAAGATACGAGAATGATAAAATGAGCCTGCTGCAACCAATTCCTATGTCATCTTGGGTCATGACTGATGAAACTAATTCAGGTAATTCCCTTAGTATGAGGTGTTTAGGTTGGTTGGGAGCAGTGAGAATCTGGTTGAAATGCAGTCAACCCATGGCCACTATATGGCTGCTATACATGACCACTAATTGAATTAAAGCTAGGCTGTCTATACGCAGCTGTTTGTGTACAGTGGATTGCAGTGCACTTACAACAGAAAATTGCCAAACAGCAAAACCAACAGCTGCAGATATGAATTTCATTACCAAGCTTGCACTTTTATTACTGAAATTACCTTTTTAGCAGAATCCAGAATCTCATTGAACCTCCGCTTATTCCTGAACGTAGGTTGAGCAAATTAAATCTACAGGCTGGGGATAATGTTAAATCTAAAGCCCAAGAAGGGGCTCAGTCATAGTCTCACTCATAGATACCTACCTACAGGAGTCAGGGGCGGATCCAGGAATTTTGAAAAGGGGGGACAGTTTGAAGAAAATTTTTACTAAAAAAAAGGTCAACAGTTTTTTTAAAGCCCAATCAGTGTAGCTTTTCTGATTTATGGATTGATTGATGACAGTATGACATACATAGTAGCAGGAGATAGCAGAAATGGATGAAATCATCTTGCTCTTCAGCTTCAAAAGTCTACAACTAGAGGTCGTCTGCTATTCTGCATGCTGCCATAATTGATTGCTACTCCTGGCTGCTCTAAGCCACACCCATTTCGTGAGCGGCTAGTTTTATTCGAGCTGGTCAGAAAGGGGGGGGGGCACATGCCCCTTGTGCCCTGCACTGGATCTGCCACTGGGAGTGTGGATTTACTTATGATATCATTTTTGAACAGCCTATAATTATGCCTCGGTGCGCATGCGCAAGCGAGGTATACGGTACATGTAGACTGTAGTGTGTTTGTGTGTCTGTGTGTGTGTGTGTCTGTGTGTGTAGACTGTTTCAGCTGCTCAAGGATCAATGAAGTGCAAGTAAGAGTTTCTATAGGCTTCTAGTCATGTTTTCTTGGCTTGGTATTTGTGGATTTGCAAAATAAAGCTTCGTTCTCGAGTTATGCCTAGTTTTGCTTACTTGGAATGCCATTGCAGCCTTTTCAGAAGAGTCCGTAGCAAAACTTGTTCACCGAGTGTTGCTACTCTACTTAGTAGTTAGCTTTGCACTAGAACGCTAGCTATTGATAGCTGCAAGAGTGAGAAGAGCTGCAAGGCTCTGCTGACTTGCAGCCCGGATAATAGACTTGAATTTTTGGCGTTGATCGTTATTAACAACAATCATCGTCGATCATCAGGGGCGGATCCAGGGGTGATTTTGAGGGGCTGAAGCCCCCCCCTTTTGAAAAAACTACCTGTATTGCTAGTCTGAGGTTACAACAATTTTGCCACCAACCTTGTTACTTATGCATCTGCATGTAGACTCACTGACTTAAGAGATGCTAGACAACAGCCAAGTCTAGCTACTAAGAGTATAAAGGATGTAGGCTAGCTAGCTGGACATACTAGCTATATATAGCTAGCTAAGCTAGAACTAATATAAAAGTGCATAGGTCAACTATTGCTGTTGCTGAGTCAGCTCCTTGTGCAATGTTTGTAGCCTCAGGCCTCTCTTCCTAGGCCTTGTGAAGGAGGCTATTGTGCATGCTGTTGAGCAGCTGCAACATGGAGCAGATCTCAGACTTTTTAGCTGGTTGCAAGGAAGCAGCCTTACCTCCTCTCACTCTCTGTGCAGTCTGGGTAGGCATTGTGATTCTTTCATGTACCAAGAGTGCATGAATGTAGATGTAACATCTACAGTATACATCCTTTTGTTGATTAGAACGAGTTTTTTGTATTAACTTTTTCATATTCAGTATTCACTTATTAATATGACAGTTCAAAGGTAAAAGTGTGAGCAAATTGTAAAAAAGCAAAAAATTTCGCCTCCGGCGAGGCGGGAGGGGGATGCTCCCCCTCCCACACCCACCCCCTGGGTGGCTCCGCCACCCTCATACGGGGCTTTGCCCCTCTCTACTAGCCCCCCCCTTTCATTTTTCCTGGATCCGCCCCTGATCATTACCCACTCTTTGAGTTTCCCTGTGATTCTGGATTCTGCATGCAGCAAAATTAAAAATGTTCATCACGATAATTATATAATCAATGTGTGTATAAAAGCTAGCTATAGTAGCTTTATGTTATGTAGCTTTGGCACCTCCACCGAGGCATCAGCACCTGCGGTGCTTTCATTATACTATTAGCAGTCTATATATGTGCATGTATTGGCATAAACTTGACCGACTGTACATGTACATGCATGCAAATTAGTGTTAGATGGGGGGGGGGGGGGGGCATGCCTAGAGAGGTTCAATGAGTGTCTGCTGAAAAAGTGGTTGTCATGCATTTCAGTTTGGCTCTACAATGTAATGCTCTAATGTATGCTTTCTACCTGAAATAAAATGCCAAGTTAATTAATTAAAGTACTTTTAGAAAGTTCTAGTATTACAATCTAATTGTGGTTTTGCTGTTTGGCAATTCTCTGTTGCAAGTGCACTGCAATCCACTGTACAATAATGTAGACCTTGCAAAATATACAAATAATGGTATAAATACATGTACATGCATGCATGTAGTACAGGTAGATTTGTTTGCGATTTCATCATTCATTTTTTATTCTGCTAATTCTTTCATAACATTTCTAATTACTCGCAAGTGCAATTTCCAAGTACACATTTTTGCGATTTTACCCTCACTCGCAGAAATTATTTATAGCAGAATTAATACTCGCGAAAATATGTAAAAAGTGAGCAATGATGCGCGTTCTAGAACTAGACTATGGAACTCAGAGGATTTGAAGTGGAGAATAGTCTACCAACGCTTTATGCTGAGACTTGCATGCTCCACGAAAAATTTGTTACGCTAAAGAACCTGCAGATGGCTGACTCGCTCACTGTGGTATACCGGTTTTGACCAACAAGTTTATTTTTTAGCGGGTAGACAGATATAAATCGAAATCTAAGTAAGGTAAAGATATGAAGAACAAACATATAGTAAGTTTAGGTATGCCCATCAAGCACAGGTGATAGAGTTGGTGACCTGTGAATGAGCATGGAAGCATTCCGTATAAGCAGCAGGCTTGAACTATCTTTTGTGATCTGTCAGTGTTTGAGGTCCTTTGCAGTACTACGTACTAACAGTTTTTTCAGTGGACAGATTGGTAGTTACAATCTGCTGGTATATCCCAGCCCATTCTCCACTTCAAATCCTCATCATAATTTATATGTGAGTTTCCATACCACCAAGAGTAGGTAAGAGCATCTACCATTGATATCACCTTATATATAGCGGGTAATTTTCGAGGGTCTAATTTTATCGCAGATTAGCCATTTTTGTGAAGCCCTTAAAAAGTACCCATTTAATACAAGTTCTAGAATCAGTCCCCTTACTTCGACCATCTACTACTAAGGTATTGGTATGATATCTCTGAGTAGTGAGAGTATCTTCACACAATCAATGCTATATAATTATACATACGTAACTGATGACAATCCATACCTGTATTAACCTAATATTTTCAGGAAGCAAAAAGGATAAGCTGTGTTAAGAAAAGCTGTTTTCTTGGATTCATCTCACTTTTGGCTCTGCTACCAGGCATTTTATATTTAGTATTTTACGATGGCTCTTCACTCGTTGGTACTACAATTGTGGCACAAATTCACCGGAAATCTGTACCACTGATTAAAAAACTTGATAATCCATCTGCTTTTGATAGTCTTAGGTTCTCAGAACCAACCAACCGAACATACTTAGTTCCCATTAGTTTCTATACATTGAGGAATTGCTCTTCATTCATAAACATTGAGATGAATGAAACGATGACTGTAAACTTTGACTCTCTGACTAACTATGGCAAGGCTGTTACTGAGTTGTATCTCCTTGGAAACACTACATTGACAGTAGATATCACCACTGAAATCGTCCCTAACTATTTAACCGATTATTGTATTGCATTTCTCCTTGTTTTTGATGATTTTGATAAGTTCTTGCACTTCACTTTAAACTCCTTTTTAGTTGAAGATTTCTATTACAAAGGATGCATTGAGAACAACAAATCACAAGCTATGATCATGACATTTGACAAACCATCGTACTACTATATCGGTGTGTATACAGACATTCCGATTGAAGTTACTACTTTCTCTTTACACTTTCTCGGAACATATCTTCAATACGACATTTCAAATGAGAATGCTGGTTGCTCTATAAACTCTCTTGATAATGTGAAATGTGATTTTTCTCTGAATACCAACCAGCAATTGCAAAGCTGTATTGTTGGTTTCGTACTACCTGGTGTTGTGTTATCTGGAATACAAAGAACAACTGTAGACTTTTACACTGCTGTCGACTCACGAGCAGAAATAGCAATACCTTATTTTTCTTTTATAATTCTCTGTCTAGGATTTTTATTTATAATCTATTGTATACAAAGTAGATATAAAAAGAGATGTAAGTGTTTAAGTGTACTTTAACTGTCTGGCACTATTTTATGTATTTAATGTGTATTACAATTAAACATTGTGCATTATCTAAACAAAGTGTTTCTCTGAGAAGAATAATAGCACTACATATCATGTAGTGCTCCAAGATGAAAGCATTCAATCAGATCGTTTGATTCTTGGAACTTCTGTATATATACACATTAATTTCGTTGGTGTCAGTTGAGGTGGGATTAAAGTTCACCCCGAGTGTGCTTGTCAAATTAAGGTCTATATAATTATGGTTCATAATATTATTCCAACATCGATTCATATTAATTTTTTAAAGACACAAAAGCGATGTATTCGAGTATTACAAGTGATCTCTAAACTATCTAGTGAAGTTTTTATCTGTTCTCAAAACATGTCTCATCTTATTAACAGTGTTACTACATAATACTCCTAGCTGACAGCGTCCAATCAGATTGTTTGATTCTTGGAACTTCTGTACACACTTTTTGAATAGATCCACATATCTGACGTCAGTTGAGGTGGGGTCAAAGTTCACTCCGAGGTGCTTATCAAAGCCAAGTCTGTAGAGAAATAATTATGCACGATAAATTTAAATGGTTGCTTAGAAGCAGTATACATGATTATATCATGGTATCAACTATACGTATGCATGGTACAGATGAGTCAACAAACAACGTTTCCCCGAACACATGTATGAATACCAGTTTAAGGACTATATAGACTATTGTGAGATTGTGCTACATGTACTTTCAACTACCGTATATTCGCTCTTTGGTTCCAAAGCGCTCAGCAGATTTTTTTCGTGGGTTCTGCGTTTCAATGTCAGGAAACCACACCCACCAATAGCTTTGCATGTGAAATACCGGTGCGTGGGAGTTTATTCCAGTTTTAATTTTCGCGTTATAACTACTCTGCCCTCGAAAAACGCGAAATTTTGCACCCCACAAAAATTTCCCACTATACGGTATATAATAAAGCCACAGGAGTGCACTCCTGATTCTACACAGTACAGTAGACTCTCGCTATTCCGGCTCTCTAAGTACGGCCACCTCGATATAACGGCCCTTTGGCTTGGCACGGAATGCTAGCTATATGTTTACTGCACAAAACTCACCCTGAAGTACGGCCACTCGCTATTCCGTTTACTGGCCAGTGCTGGCTGCCCCAAACAAGGTTTTCAATGTAATTTTAGACGGCCGGATATGATGTTTTGGGTGTGGTTTAGCAATGGGTTAAATAGAGAACAGAATGATTCATTATCTTACATTATCATCGAGTCAAGAACCGCAAAAGTAGTCATTAGATTCGAGGTAAGGTCATTTTTAAGCCACGGCTATTTCCTGAGCTGCAGCCACCTCGCTATTCCGGCCAAGCTGCATGGTCCCAAGGGTGACCGGATTAACGAGAGTCTACTGTAGTTTTAACCAACCATTCTATTCATCCAATTACAAGCATGCACTATATGGTTTATTACACACGGCTGTCAGCAATAATCCTAATACAATGCAGGGCACAGTATTTATTGAACTGGGAGTACACACACTGACAGCATGTATACATGCATGTACAAACACGTACGTATAGACGTAGTATATCTTTCAGTTATACCTGATCATGTTAGCGTAGAGTGTGAGGAGTGCTTGTCTCAGGTACTGCATTGTGGGAGGTGTGAGGAGACCATTCTCCGGGAGTGTGAGGAGGGGGGTGCTCCGATGAGTGTTGTGGGACCTCTGGAACCGTTGGACCGAGGAGAGGGTGGAGTCAGAGTAGAGTCCGTCCAATCGATGGCTACTGCTCAGATAGTTGAGGCGTTGGAGGAACAGCTGCGCGTGTGTGTATGTGTGGGGGGGATTAGTTCAATGGCTACACAAGCATTAAATGTAACTGCTGTACATGTACAATAACATGCATGGGTCTCATTGTGCAGTACAATATTGGCTTAACTTAGACAGTATACGTAAAATGCTGCCTTATATACCATTGATCGGAGAGAGTACATATTTACACATAAATATAGGCATACACTATAGTCTGTACTGTACACCCACCCACACACTCACCTGTGCTTGTCTGATAATGGTTGTCATGGACTCCCTCACAGCATCATAGTCACCAGACACCATGTGATTCAGTAGAAAATTGCCCTCCAGAAATCGAACATTCTCCTCCGAGAAAAATTGAGCAGAAATCGTCAAAAAAGGATCCTCAGCTAGCGAGACAGATCGTTGACTGGATAAGCTAATTGTTGGACTCGTTCCAAATTCAATTTCTCCGTTCTCATTTTTCGATAATTCATTCCCTGCTGAATTTCCACTACCAGGGTGCAATGAAGCATGCACTACGTCAAGTGAAGCAGGTGGTTTCTGAGTGGAACTTTGCTTTTGAGACTTGTTGAGTTCAATCGAACTATCGAATAGTCCGTTTTGAATAGAATTATTCGGGTTACCGATGACAACGCTGTCCAGGGTGTGTGACTGATGAATCGATTCGTGAACTTCGACCTCAACAGTTTGTACATTTCGGCTATTTTGATGGGCTGGTGAATTTTCAACGGAAGGTAGAGAGGAGTATCCATCACGTCCTCCAGAAACAGTATACTTGGTCCTAGAGCTTGGATACTCTCTAGTAATCTCCCCGTTCGAGTCAGGATACTGTGAGCGCATATCTCGATGTCGATCATCACTCGTGGAGTGCCAAACATGATCGCGAGATTTGTCCTTTCGGCTTTTGAATTTTCGTCCAAACCATCCGGGAGTTTGCTGTTTCCCTCCAGCTTTGTGTTGCTTATCAGGTGAGCTAAATGGCAGCGTATGCAAGCTCACTTCAGACTCCATGCCTACTAGATATGGAGATGCATTATACGCTGTGCTCTCCGTGAAAGAAGCCGCTCTTCTGTCGTCGCTGTAACCAGAGCGATTGGTAGACAGGCTCAACCAAGATCCATCGGAATTTACTCGGGATCGATTTTTTCTAATGGCCATTGGCAAAGTTGTTGCGTTCGGTGTGGCCACGTATAGGAAGCCATTTTCAACTGACTGTGATAAAACCATACTAGGTGCGGGTGCGAGGCTAATGTCTTCTCGTTCTTTGCTGCCCAGTCGTATCAGTTGGAGTACGTGCATGAGTTGAGCTTGGTGTGCATCGTAGTCACCAGTGGGCAGTACCAGGAGGCTGTGGGGGTCTGTGTGTGTGAGGGGGTGGATGTGTGAGGGTCTGTGTGTGTGAGGGGGTGGATGTGTGTGGTGTGAGGGGTCTATGTGTGTATGTGTGGGGTCTCTATCTAAGCTTTCAAAAAATCGTTGAAATTGAATCCACAGAATTTGAGTTATGGCAGCTAAAAGAGTCGGCTCCCTGAACCATTAAACGAGGGGAGAAGGCGGAGTAGCTCAGACCACAAAAGTATCAGCACTGTCTACAGCACCCCTAACAATGTACTCACTCATGTCCGCTGTGTCAGCGATGACAGCCAGTCCCAGTGGAGTAGCGGAACAGGAGAGTCCGTTGAGGGATACTTCCCTCAGGGCATCAGTCAGGTACTCAGTGCATGGGACACTCGAGTAGTCCAGAGAAAACCTGAGAAAGTGTATGAAATGAGGTACTGTGTATACACGTATATATACCTATATAACTACATGTACATATATAATTAAGCTAAGTAGACAGCTAGTCTCGTTCCCAGGCCAATTTTTGAACTAAACTGAACATTCCTCACAGACAATTTGCCCTGAAAGCTAACAGCTATGCACACTGCTAAACACCACACAACACACCTGATGACAGAGACGATGGCCACATCAGTAGAATCTCCGGTGGCTATCAGAACTGCACTCACCAGTCTAGAGCAGTGTGTGAATGTACATGTAAATGAAGGTTACAATAATTGTACATGTACTGTACAGAATGCTGCATTTGATTAAAAGATCGAGGTATAAGATAATGACAAATACAGGTGCCACTAATATAATTATGCCTGTCGCACAAGCACTACAGTAGTTGATATAATTATACAGCATCAGAAAAATTTATATTTGTGTTATAATTATGGGAAAAATATTCAAATTCGTGTAATTAGAGTGGCGCTATAAATTATATACAGTACTGTCTTTCATACTCACTTTGATTTGTTGAGGGCCCAGTCTTTGACCACACCCACACGGTAACCTAGCAACTCGGCTCTGGCGTTGAGAACCTGAAAACTAGCTGAGGGATGAGCAGACAACTCTTGAAACTTGGAGCACTCACACACCACATAATCTGTTTCCCTGTGTAGTACGTGTTAGAAAAAGAATTCAACTACAAAATTTTTAATTATACCCGATTATAAACTTTCCCCCACCTAGCCCACACTTTTTTTGTCAAAGGCCTCAAAAATGTTAATATACCATCTAAAAGAGCTACCATAAAATCTTTGAAATTGGATCAACGGAATAAGTTATATGTACACTGTATGCATGGCCGTTCAAAACTCCACACACCCCACACACTCACACCCACACACACTCACACACCCCACACACACTCACACCCCACACACTCACACCCCACACCCACACCCACTCACACTCCAGTGATGTCCAGCTGCTGCGGCTCTAGACTCTCGATGAAGGTGACCGCTGCCTCTAGACAAGTGAGATAATAGCCAGCCTCGTCCAGAGCTAGCGTGGGGTTACCATACTCAACCATGAAATGGAGGTTGGTCGCCTGGAGAGAGGGAGGGGGAATAATTGTTGAGGACAGACAGACTGCATTACATGTAAGTACTGCATTAAGTACTGCATTAAGTACTGCATTAAGTACTGCATTAAGCACTGCATTAAGTACTGCATTAAGTACTGCATTAAGTACTGCATTAAGTACTGCATTAAGCACTGCATTAAGTACTGCATCGTTGTTCTATGGTACGTAGCTAGAATAAACAGAGATGCATGTACAGCATGTATAGGCTGTTAATGCACAAACCATGCAATCACCGTACACTATGACTTGACTGTATGAGGTGGCTGAGGTGGTTTCATTGTCTTGAGTATTATATACAATGTGCTGGTTGTCTAGCATCGTGATTCTATGGCATCTAAACTTAGTTTAATAGGCTTTTAAAATTGACAAACAGTGATTATTCTTACGTCAACATCACAGCTATATACAATGCACATGTAACATTAGTCCAATGATTACTGCACAACTGTTTCCCAACTGTATAAATACAACATTAAAAGAGCCATTCTCAACATAACTTTTAGTGAGACTACTTATATACCCACAGCTGGCAATATGCGTGTACGTACACTCACCAGGTCCTTGACCTTTGCCCTGAGTATGACGTAGACCCACAGGTCCAGGAAGCTGTCTCCATCAATAGAGGACTCACCCATTGCCCCCAGGCGCTCGTATAGAGCCTTAGCAGCGGCCACCACTGCGTACATCTTGTCAGTGGGTGTGGGGGAGAAATAGGAGGCCCTGTGTGGTGTGTGTGTGGTGTGTGTTGTGTGGAGTGTACGTGTGGGGGGGTGTGGGAAGAGGTACGTAATGAAATGCTTAGTGCAAGGACGAGTGGAATGGATACAGGTATGTTATAAGAGAGTAGCTTGAATACATACACTAGCTGTAAGGACAGTTCAATTATTGTGAACTACGTACGCATGTGCAGCATTGAAGTAATACTATGTACTCATAATCATGACTGTATGTTACAATTTCGTCGATGCTGCATTTCCTATCAAACACAAGCCAATCAGATACTTCTCTTTGATGGCATGTATCTCCCTCACCTCAGTTGTGTGATGGACTCAAAGAATGGGATTAATTCGTTGCTATGCAATTTTGCGTTGATCTTTAGTTGACTCAGCGTAACCGTTGAATATCGATCACACTGTTTCTCTATGATAGCGTCTCTTTCTCCCGCGGTAACGTGGCGTATGACAGCAGGGAGGATCTGGGGCATCAGGTGACGCTCGACTGTGCTCTGATTGGTCGATTGAGAGAAGGAAAAAATTTACACAAGTAATAATGTGATTACGCATACAACATAATATTACAGACAAGCACACTATTGTATGAAATGTACGGCTCTAAATATGGTAGTTCTTTTGTTGTAATATTAAAATGTCTCTTACCCTGGAACTTTTAAATAAGTTGCCCCAGAGTTGGAAATATAGTACTACTACGAATATTGAAGAAACCCACACCACACTCTCACACTCTCACACACCCACCCCACACTCACACACAGCCACCCCACACCCACCCCACACTTTCACACACCCACCCCACACTCTCACACACCCACCCACCCCACACTCTCACACACCCACCCCACACTCTCACACACCCACTCACAAAGACGAGGGCGTGAGGCAGCTGCTCTCCCTGCACCTCCCGTTGCTTCTCCACTATATAGCTACAGAGGACCGCCATAAACTGTTGGTAGGACTGAGGGTGGGCTCCAATCACTGGAGGAGGTCGGAGATCAGAGGTCAGAGGTTAATAATTACTGCGTTTATACTTTGATTTTGATTTTACAATTACTGTAGCAATGTTATTAAATACTACATACTCTCATTTTCAATTAATTGTGGACAACATTAATTCTCCCATGCACAGTACACATGCAACACTATTGGTTACCGGTATCAGTGGGTGTGTCTATATTGGATAGACACACCCTCACATACTCCTGTATCTTCTGAGCCTCTAGTGTCGTCTTGTCCCCCCGAGGATTGAGCAGCTCCTGAAGGTAGGTGGCCGTCCTGTCTTGGAGAGGAATCTGGAACGAGAACCGGGACATGAGCGATTGGATACGTTCCACGCTGCTCTTCAGGAACAGACCGCCTGTGTGTGTGTGTGTGTGTGTGGATGTGCAAAACTTGTGAGGGTCATAACTAGACTTTGGTTGATCGGATTTCAATGATATTATGATTTTCTGGAAGCTTAAAGTGAGCTTAATCAAATGGTGCGTTAAAATTGAAGTTCATTTTTGAGGCCATTTTTGATAAAAAAGCGTGGGCTATAAGGTGGGGGAAAAGTTCAAAATTGGGTTCGATGAAAAATTGTGAGCTGAACATACCATCTGGATCAGTTTTTTCTGAGCTTTCAGAAAATCCGAAAATTATTGAAATTGGATCGCCAAAACTAAAGTTACAGCCATTCCAATATAGGAGCTATACAGTAGAGTATACAGTAGAGCTATAGTATACGCATGTGTGTGAACACATTATAACTGTCAGTGTGTGTACGGATGTGTGCATGTGTGTGAACAAATAATACAGTGTAGTGTGTGTGTCCCTCACCTGCAAGGTCAGAGTCCTCTCCTCCTACTTTGCTCTTTTTGACTTTCTGAGCTGCCGATTTCTTCTGTTTCAACTCAAACTTGAGCCTCTCGATATCGTACAGCTGTGCGTTTAGCTCCAATAGTCGCTGATTAGATCCGACCCATTCATCGTAACGTTGGTAACCTAACTCGGGAGGGGTGGGCAGTTTAGGGGCTTCGTGATAAAGAGTGTTCAGTTTAGAAATTATATCTCGTAGAAAACCTAATCGCAATTCGACCGATTCAATTAGGATACTTGTAGCCGTGGAAATTAACGAGTTAACATCAGAATGATATCCTTCCGTTTGCTCAACGAGTGTTTGCTGAGATTTCGATTTTTCCGTCTTGGGTTCCTTTAATTGAGATGTTCTCTCCACTTGTACACTCGCCTCGATGGTCCTAACAACAGGAGCACCCCCCCTTCTCGATGGAGACGCTACGGTGTGCCGTGACGGACGTGACGAAGCGGTTTTATTCTCGTCCAAAATGACAAAGCCTCGGTTATTAACGCTCTCTCGTTTCTGTATCAGCTGTTCGTGTTTTGCCTCTAGGCGTAGCAACTGTGCCTTGTAGAGTTGTGTAGTCTTCTTGAGAGATGGTGTGCTAGTCCTCACGCCACTCTTGTTGGTGAGGGGGATGGACGCCATTATACACGATATCTGACTGATGATCCCTAGCCCTTGATAGTGTGGCAAATGAAGAGGCTGGGTACGAGACTATTTATATTATCCCTTGATCCTTGCTAGCTTGATTGTCTTGTCCTAGATCCTGCTGCTAGACTTCGATTAATAAAATCTCTTGACCGTACCCTGCTATAATATAGCTTGATTGTTGATTCGTTCCTGCTCCGGCTGCTGCTAAAGACTTCGAAATGTCTAGATAAACACAGTGCAGTGAGAGCTTGTATGTAGTTTCTGTATGGTGACCTTTGAGATCTAAATAGACTGATGTACTTTCAGTATGTACAATGTTGCTAATAAGGCTTCCTTTTCTTTTCAATATTGCTTTGGACTCGAAGGCTTGTTTTTCGTTTTATTAGAATGTAAACAAACATAATTAATTAAAGGATGATGGCTGTCTCAAGTTGTGCAGTGTTTCTTACGTTGTTGGCCATTTGTGGTTCAGGTTAGTCGTGTCTGCAGCTGTGCATGTTGTGCGGGACACGTACACACTGTAGCCTAGTGTAGGCCTGGTGACTTGTGAGCACAAGCTGTTTTGGTGGTGTGACTGTGTGAATGATGTTTGATAGTTGTCGTTGCATTCAATTATGTACATGTTTACAAGTATGTATCTGTGAGAATCGTGTTTCCTATATTCGCACTAATTTAGACGCATCCAATATTCCGTTTTAATCGCAGCATCACACACACACACACACACACACACGCACAGTGTCATCGGCTATTAGCCCAGTCCGACTCTCCCTGATACGAGATGGGAGTGGCTTTCTTGCCTTTGCAATAGATGACAAGTACAACCTCTACTACTACACTTCTCCTGATGGGGACAACTGGACCAAGGGGTGAGTCGGGTAGAGGAAGATTGTTGTTTCAGAGAATGTTACTTTTAGTTAGAAGGGTTGCTTTGCAGATAAATAAATGTTATTTTAGTGTGTGTATGTGATGTCTTTCGTAGTCTATACCAACCACCACCAACATGCATCCTGGCCTGCACACACACATGCAGATGTTCTTTGTATAGATAGTTCATGGTCTGGCTAAATTTCTTGTATGCAAAAATGCGCATATGCATGGATGGCCCTATTAATTAATTGGCTCGTTTGTACATTGTTGTTGTTGTGGTAGTGCATCAAAGACAATGCTTTATCTGATCAAGCTCTGTGTATGTACGCTAACAATTGACCACCCCCTCACATGCACAGCACCAAACAGATGAACTCCATCACTATTGCCTCCAACCCGGTGGCTGTCTCAATGTACGATCCCCTCCAGAAAGCATATGCCACGTTCGTATTTGCCCAAGGCTCCAACGGACAAGTGTACTCTTACAGAAAGTCTACCTCCTCACTCGAGTTTAAAGAGCAGCCATTGTCTACAAACCTACCCTCGTCCAAGTTCACCACAGATGTGCATCATATCGATGCTCTCAAGGCTATTTCTCGTGACAACCTAACATATGTATTTGTGAGATCTCAGACAAACGAATCGCAATTATTTTGGAACATTTACAACTCGAGTTTAATTCCGGCCAATCAGAAGTGGACGCAGATTGGAGGTGGCGGATATTTGACCTTTGACCCTTATGTGACTCTGAACACATTTCTGGGACGTTTTGAAGTGTTTGCAACTTTAGACGACGCCCACACACACCATATATGGCAAACTGGAAAAACGAGTTTCAGCAATTCTTGGACAAAATTGGGCGGTCCTTTTTCTCCGAAATTCAACTCTGCACCAGTCGCACATCAAATGAGCCATAGTGACTTCAATGGCGTCCTAAATCTCTTTGTTCGCGGTGAAGACAACGAGATGCATCAGATATATCAGACAACTTGCGATCGAGTCAGCAATCCGTGGGGTCCTTGTACCTGGGGCCTGTTCCATGGTCTTGGTGGAGAGCCGCCCTCGAATAAAGATGTCGATAATCCCTTCTCTGTCACACACAATATTCATCTAGGAGTGGAGGTGAGTGGGCGGGGCTGGGGAAATGCTTTTTGAGGCCTTCATCTAGTGATTATTCTGAAGCAATATAAATATGTTGAGAAGAGCTTTTATTGTAATGACGATCAATATTATTATGCATGTCTGCAGTTTCAACTACTGTAGGTAGAAAATTAAGTGAAGAAAATGGTCGTGATGTCATCCTGATTATCAATTAGCATTTTCTTATGAACTTGTGTATTCTTTGATTCCCTGACAGGTGTTTGTGGTTGGTTCCAAGGATGGACAGCTGTACCATATCTGGCAGTCAGAGAGGGATGGCAGCTGGAGTGACTGGGAGGCCCTGGGCCATCTACCCTCAGGGCAGCTCGTCAGTCAACCCACCCTCGCCATCGATGAAAATGGATGGTGGCAGGCATACGCAGTGAGTATGCATTATCAGTACATGTATGTGCAGTGGGTCAAATGCATATAAATGGGCTTAACTCAAGTTTCGCTGATACAATTTCAATGATTTTCTGATTTTCAAAAAAAACGCTATCAGATGGTGTGTTTAGTTCACATTTTGATCAGACCTGATTTTGTACTTTTCCCCCACCTATAGCTCACGCTTTTTTGTCAAATTTGGCCTCGAAAATGACCTTCAATTTTAATACGCCATCTGAAAGAGCTCACTTTGAGCTACCAAAAAATCATTAAATCATTGAAATCTGATCAGCAGAACAAAAGTTATGGCCGTTCAAACCCCCTAGCTGTCATCATCTTAGTTGCCCACTATAATAATTTAAGGCCTCTCCCTTCCCTTCCTCCAGTTTTCCAAGTACCCTGACACGATTGGCCGCTACAAGCAGTCACCACTATCCTTCAGTCTCAGTCCTGCAGTGGTGGAGTTTGGACGCAACGTCACTGTCAGCTGGGCCATCCCAGTGGACGAGGCCACGCACAAGGACTGGATAGGTGGGTACAATTATCACAATTATCTTATGTATATAGTGTAATCCCTTTGTAATGGACACTTTTCTTCAGACCAAAGATAGGTTAGGTTTATTGTTTAATTTACTATTCCATAGTCATTATGAGTATTTGTTGCATTTGAGTGGGCAGATGACGTAGGCCCGAGGGCCGCAGGCCTCGAGGGCAAACGTCACTATTGAGCCAATATATCCCATGTGTCACAACTATTACTTGATTTGAAACATTGTGTGATCTCTCATTTTGTTATTACATGTATAAATATCAATTTGCAGGAGTGTACCCTAAGGGGGCTGCTGGCCGTGAGTACATTGACTTTGCCTATGTGGGGGGCACCCAGAACCCCCTCAAAGATCCCGTACCCAAGGGGGCCATTAACTTCACAGCCATCCTGCCCAACGGTGCCTATGAATACAAGTACATGTAAGTTACTGTGTGGTTAGAGAAAAAATAGGATTCTAGTTGCTCTTGGCAATAACTTGGTGTGTTGGGTCACCTTATATATAGGCAGTGTACTTGCCTTCCAAATGGTTGCAATTTTCGTGGTATAATAATTGATTAATTAATATAGAGCCTGTTTTTAAAGGCAATAGCTTTTTGTGTTATGTTACATTCGTTAATGTTTGCACAGTCGTATAGCACTCTAGCTCCAAATACTTATGGCCTAGCTTGTATAGTAACCCCCCCCCCCCCACTCTCCAGGGTGAATAAAGAGTACGTAGCTGTACTGGAATCCCTGGCCACAGTTGACCACGGCACCACGGACCTGGAGTGGGAGCAGGTATACAAGGGCATTGCTCGAGGGCTCGGAGGTATCAATGAGAATATCACTGAGTGTGTGGAGGACGGGAACAGGACTGTTGAGACTTTTAGAGACGCTTTCGTGGCCTTCGAGGACAGACACATCTTTGAAGGTGAGTGGTTTTACTGATTTCACTGTATTGTGTGCATTTTGTGTTTGTATTAGCAGGCAATAGTACAATTAACTGAATTTTACACACACACAATGACATCTATTGAAAATGATGCGGATAGTATAATGAGGAGTGCATGATATCATGCACTCCTGGTATAATAATAGTGTGCTTGGTTAATGAAAGCACAGCAGGTGCTGATGCCTCGGTGAAGATGCCAAAGCTACATAACATAAAGCTACTGATAATTTTGCTGCATGCAAAAATTCACAGAGTGGGTAATGATCGACCATTATTATTGTTAAAAACGATCTATGCCAAAAGTTCAAGTCTAAAATTAATGGCTGCATTAGCAGAGCCTTGCAGCTCTCTTCTCACTCTTGCAGCTACCAATAGCTAGCGTTTTAGTGCAGAGCTAACTACTAAGTAGAGTAGCAACACTCGGTAAACAAGTTTGGCTACGTGCTCTTCTGAAAAGGCTGCAATGGCTTTCCAAGTAAGCAAAACTAGGTATAACTCGAGAACAAAGCATTATTTTGCAAATCTACGAATTAAAATCCAAGTAAACATGACTAGAAGCCTATAGAAACTCTTACTTGCACTTGATTCATCCTTGAGCAGCTGTAGCAGTCTACACACACAGACAGACAGACACACACACAGACACACAAACACACTACCGTATACCTCGCTTGTGCATGCGCACCGAGGCATAATTATAAACATTGTTGTACTCATTACAACTTTAAAACTTGCTACCAATTGTATCTCCTCCCTAAGCATAACGTCACTCCCCACACACACCATGCACACACACACACACACACAGGGCTCCACTTGTTTTCTCAGGGCCTGTCTGACGTGCGTGATGCTCTGGTACAGTGTGATGAGACTGTTGTTGTGGAGGACCTCTCAAAGTTCATCACTGCCCTCATCTCATGCACTGAAGGTAACCAGGCAATGCTGTGCGGGAATTGTATAGGCTGTAAAAATTGACTTGTTGCTACTGGAGCCATAAGAATTCAATTGAAAGAAACTACATGTACTTGAAAAGTGATATGATGTGCCATTTTCGAAGTACAATGTAGTGGCTATTTCAATTTTCATTGTCAAATCATCACACAAACTAATTTGTCTCTTTAACGTTGGCCTAGTTATAGTACCCCAACCACTACTGACCAGTATCTACATATCTGGTACCAGATAGCTTTACCTCTCTTTTAATAGATGTACGTACATACGCTGACCCCTCCTCTCTCCCCCTCGCCCCTCGTAGGTAACTGTACCAGCTTCCTGATTGATCTTGCTGTGGAGCTCCTCATTCTGTACGAGCACGAGTACGAGATCTATGGTGATATCCAGGCAGCTACCAACTGCTTCAAGATCGACGCTTACCAACAAGGTGACAAATGGCAACGAGTACACTTTATTTATAAATTAGTCCCGTTGAGCTTACCAACAGCTACGCAGGTATATACATGTGTTTGTGTAGTGTACATTGTACATATCTCCTTCGCTTTAACCAAATGTTAATGCTATAATTAAACCCACTAGGCCCCCAAATAAATGTTATAGGGCTGGTACTAGCTACTCTGCATGTTAATCTCTTGCAAGCTATAGCTAGCTAGTGTTTCAGCATGTCAAAAGTTATGTTGCATGCCCGTGTGTTCATTCGCATCAGTACCTGCTATATTACATATGGGAATAATTATTTTATATCCTCGTTGTGTTTCTCTGCAGGTGGTTTCTGTATTGGCCGGGTGACCAACGCCTGCCTCACTAGGATGTAACCACACCTACTGACTGTATACCTAGAACAGGTACACTGCACATACAACTGCTTGTTGCTTTAATTTATTCTTATTATATTAAACATTTTTGTGACATTAGTTTTAATCATGGATGTTTTGTGGTTGCTTATTACGCTGTTGCTGAATCAATAATTTTCCCCATTCAGATACACAATACACTGAGCTGAATTGTGAACCCGTATTATTATGCCTCGGTCCGCATGCGCAAGCGAGGTATACAGTAGTGTGTTTGTGTGTCTGTGTAGACTGCTACAGCTGCTCAAGGATAAATCAAGTGCAAGTAAGAGTTTCTATAGGCTTCTAGTCATGTTTACTTGGATTTTAATTCGTGGATTTGCAAAATAATGCTTCGTTCTCGAGTTATGCTTAGTTTTGCTTACTTGAAATGCCATTGCAGCCTTTTCAGAAGAGCACGTAGCCAAAATTGTTTACCGAATGTTGCTACTCTACTTAGTAGTTAGCTCTGCACTAGAACGCTAGCTATTGGTAGCTGCAAGAGTGAGAAGAGAGCTGCAAGGCTCTGCAGACGGCAGCCATTAATTTTAGACTTAAACTTTTGGCATCGATCGTTTTTAACAACAATCATGGTCGATCATTACCAACTCTTTGAGTTTGCATGCATGATTAAAAGCAGTTTTATGTTATGTAGCTTTAGCATCTCCACCGAGGCATCAGCACCTGCGGTGCTTTAATTATAAATTAATATCTGGTCATGCACACTATGTGATCAAAGGTCACCCATCCATACATGTAGTGTCATGTGCATGCTATGCTCGTCAATGAAATTGAGTGGTAGCTACGTAGTTTCTTAACCAGTTCTAGAATCACTATTAATGATATTCATAGCACCACTAGCGTGTGGTACGCCCACATAATGACATTCATGGTTGTTGTGGTTTGTTGGGCTCCTCCCACGAGCCTTTGATGGGGACGAGCCTTTTCCACGAGCCTTTTCCTCTGCTGTACTGTACCTGTGTGCCCTAACCCCCCCCCCCAGTAGTTAATTATATTCATAGCACCACACTCGTGCGGTACGCCCACGTAATGACATTCATGGTTGTTGTGGTTTGTTGGGCTCCTCCCACGAGCCTTTTCCTCTGCTGTACTGTACCTATGTGCCCTAACCCCCCCCCCCCCAGTAGTTAATGATATTCATAGCACCACTAGCGTGTGGTACACCCACGTAATGACATTCATGGTTGTTGTGGTTTGTTGGGCTCCTCCCACGAGCCTTTGATGTGGACGAGCCTTTTCCTCTGCTGTACTGTACCTATGTGCCCTAACCCCCCCCCCCCAGTAGTTAATGATATTCATAGCACCACTAGCGTGTGGTACGCCCACGTAATGACATTCATGGTTGTTGTGGTTTGTTGGGCTCCTCCCACGAGCCTTTGATGGGGACGAGCCTTTTCCTCTGCTGTACTGTACCTATGTGCCCTAACCCCCTCCCCCCCAGTAGTTAATGATATTCATAGCACCACTAGCGTGCGGTACGCCCACGTAATGACATTCATGGTTGTTGTGGTTTGTTGGGCTCCTCCCACGAGCCTTTGATGGGGACGAGCCTTTTCCTCTGCTGTACTGTACCTATGTGCCCTAACCCCCTCCCCCCCAGTAGTTAATGATATTCATAGCACCACTAGCGTGCGGTACGCCCACGTAATGACATTCATGGTTGTTGTGGTTTGTTGGGCTCCTCCCACGAGCCTTTGATGTGGACGAGCCTTTTCCTCTGCTGTACTGTACCTATGTGCCCTAACCCCCCCCCCCCCCAGTAGTTAATGATATTCATAGCACCACTAGCGTGTGGTACGCCCACATAATGACATTCATGGTTGTTGTGGTTTGTTGGGCTCCTCCCACGAGCCTTTGATGGGGACGAGCCTTTTCCTCTGCTGTACTGTACCTATGTGCCCTAACCCCCCCCCCCCCAGTAGTTAATGATATTCATAGCACCACTAGCGTGTGGTACGCCCACGTAATGACATTCATGGTTGTTGTGGTTTGTTGGGCTCCTCCCACGAGCCTTTGATGTGGACGAGCCTTTTCCTCTGCTGTACTGTACCTATGTGCCCTAACCCCCCCCCCCCCAGTAGTTAATGATATTCATAGCACCACTAGCGTGCGGTACGCCCACATAATGACATTCATGGTTGTTGTGGTTTGTTGGGCTCCTCCCACGAGCCTTTGATGTGGACGAGCCTTTTCCTCTGCTGTACTGTACCTATGTGCCCTAAACCCCCCCCCCCCAGTAGTTAATGATATTCATAGCACCACTAGCGTGCGGTACGCCCACATAATGACATTCATGGTTGTTGTGGTTTGTTGGGATCCTCCCACGAGCCTTTGATGTGGACGAGCCTTTTCCTCTGCTGTACTGTACCTATGCGCCCTAACCCCCCCCAGTAGTTAATGATATTCATAGCACCACTAGCGTGTGGTACGCCCACATAATGACATTCATAGCCTGTCCCCCACCTGCACTGGCGAGCACTCTTGTGGTACTCTAATGATATTCATGCTTTGTTTCCGTGCAGATGCTGCAGTGGAGGATGATGACGAAATGGTCGATGGCATGGCTCCGACTCCCAAACGGAGGAAGCTGGCGAGGGACAATGGACTCCAAAAAGCTAAGTCCACAGGAAGATACCCCGTCTTTGGCGGTGTGGTCGGTCCTGTCGATCAACTTGATCCGTCTGTAACTCCATGCCTAGATTTTGTTAAGTTACTTTGGCCCGATAGTTTGTGTGAGTACATAGCCGAACAGACCAACCTGTACGCTAGGCAGTGTGGTGCTAAGGGTTGGTCAGCTACAAACAGTGCCGAATTGTGGGTGTTTTTGGGGATTGTACTAGAGATGGGCATTCATAGGCTCCCTGAAATTACGGACTACTGGTCCAAGGATCCCCTTTTAGGTGTACAATGTGTGAGCAATGTAATGTCGCTCAAAAGGTTCCAAAGTTTATGGCGGTATCTGCACTGTGAGGACAATACGTCCATCACTGATGCACGTAAGGTAACTAGCAAGCTAAAAACTGTTTTAGAGACTCTTAAAGCCAACTACTTCATGAGGTATAATCCCAGTCAGGAGCTTTCCGTTGATGAGATGATGATAAAGTACAAGGGTCGTAAAAGCGGGAAAATTCATATGCCCAAGAAGCCTGTTAAACTGGGGTTCAAGGTATGGTGCTGCTCATGTTCATGCTGTGGGTATCTCTGTGTGTTTGATGTATACAGTGGTAAGCTCACCGATTCCTCTGGGAAAAAGATAGCTGTGAAAGGGCTTGTGAAAAATGTAGTCCATCGTTTACTCACTCCTTTTTATGGTCATCAGCATGTTGTGTACATGGACAACTTTTACACGTCCGGTCCATTGATAGAAGAGTTGGCTAAGCAAAATGTGTTTACTGTCGGCACAATTTTGAAGAATGCTGCTGGTTTCCCAGCAAGTCTTAAGGATGTGGTACTCGACAAAGGTGACTATACGTCCATGACTGTTGGTGATATTTCTTACTCTATGTTTAACGACCGTAGAGTTGTGTCCTTTGCAACAAATGTGTTCCCTGACCATATGCCCCACACTGTAATGCGAATGCACAAAGACGGTACCCTACGCTCTCAGAGTGTCCCCCCCTGTCTCCCTGCATATAACATGTACATGGGAGGAGTTGACAATACAGGGCGTATGAGGAAAACCTATGGGTACGATAGAAAGTGTCGGCGGTATTGGTTCAGGATTTTCTTTCAATTCCTTGACGTTAGTGTGAATAATGCATACATTCTATACAGGCACAACTGTGTCAGGGTGGGTTCAAAGGCCATGCCTTTGAAAGGGTTTCGATTGGAACTAATTCATAGTCTATTGGGTGTGCCACGTACTCGTAGCAGTGCCTCAGGTCTGGCCAGTCTAAATATCGTTTTCCCCCCATCACAGGGCGCACGTGTGAGTGCAAATAGTGTCGGAGTGTCTCGTGGGCGCTGTCAAGTGTGTGTTCGGGAGAAGATCCCTAGCAGAGAGCAGCAACACACTGCAATGGCATGTCCCCACTGTCGCATAAGAATATGCAAAGGACACTCTGTTATCGGACACACATGTGCTAGCTAATGTGCTGTGTGACTGATTTTTGTTAGATGGTACTCTCCTGGTCTAAATTGGCCTTGGAGAGGGGAGGAAAGGGGTATTATTTCAATGATTAATAAAATTGTGATAAAGAATTCAGTTGTATATGAGAGGCCCTAACCCACTCTGTTGTAAATTCTGTTGTAATTATCTCTTTCCTTGGCAATCTGTTGTAGAAATTACAACAATGGGTAAGGAATCGTTATGATGAATTAGATGAAGTTGTATGTGAGCTCCTCCCTGACAAACAAACTGTAGTCTAGGTAACCGCCTTATCAGTCAAGTAGGCTAAAAATCTGTGTCCTTTGATGTAAGCTTTGATGTCTCTTTGTGCATATGTAGTTATAAAAAAAAAAAAAAAAAAAAAAGAAACCTTTGACTAGCTAGGAAGAGTAGCAGCAGTAGGCAGCAGTAGTAGTAGCAGTGCAAGCAGGACTAGACTAGATTAAAAAGTTGGTGGAAAGAATAACTGACCGTTTGGACGTCACCTGGCTGCCAGACTTTCATCTGGACTCTTCCCCCTGAGTAGCTGGCCTTTCTCTAAGCCACAAAACTGAGCAAGAAGCTGAAGAAGCAGCTAGACAGAGACATGTACCTAGCCTTGAGAATTGGGAGGCGTGGCTCAACTAGTTAGCCCAGCCCAGAGGAATTGTTACCGTGGGTACTGAACAACCGTAGAAGTAGGGCTACCCCTGGCTTTACTGAATTAACTAGCTGTGTCTGCTGTCTAGTTGGACCAGATTTAGCTAGATAATGGGGTAGAGAATAGTTGAGCGGTGCTGTGTGTAGCTTGAACTGTACTGGCTGGCAAGAATCTAGTAAGCACCCTATGCACTGATAACTCGTCAGAATGGAGGGTATGTTCTAGGGATCTGGACAGCTGTACATCCAAAGGAGCCAGGGAGTGCCAATCATCTTCTCCCAGTCTCTGACACGCTAAACAAAAGGAGCTAGAACTGGGAGTCCCAGCTAGAATTGCTAGCCGGATCTAGACTAATAGAATGACTTGGAGGCGTGGTGAGGCCGGATCCACACTAATTGATCGACCTAAAGACGCTCCTGTTCCAGATTTCACGAATGGCAAGGAAAGGGTTAAGCGAGGCGCGGATGTTTATCGAGGTCATATGTGAAGTACATTGAAATCTACTTCCGTTTCCAATCCCTCTCTCCTACATCTATGCTTTTTCTTACTGTACGCCCATTTCTTTCTTTGCTGCCTCACTATGTCTTTCTTATGTTTATGGATGAACAGTGACAAGAGCAAGAAAAAGTAAGGCCTGGGAACCAGGCTACTAAATACTAGCCAAATCGTACGAGTTCATTGTACGTAAAAGTCTGCTGCTGGTACCTCAAAATGGCTGACATTCCAATGACATCATTATTAATTACATCACTGCAATGGGTCTATAGGGGGTATATTTCGAGGGTATAAATTTTCGCGGATGGACCATTACAAAGGATTTCGTGGATTTTATTTTCGTGGTCTGAGCTCCAGCCTTTTGGCGCATGCGCACATCAACATGCAGCTGTACCTCCACACCGTTAACCTCGAATCCATAATACTGAACACGCCTACTATTCATAAATTTTCGCGGTACAGGCTCAATCCGCGAAAACCGCGAACATTTATACCCTAATAGCCTCGATCCCAGGCCGAGTTTTCGCTTTTATAACGGTTAGGCGAACAACTAGGCCTCCTGGTACTAGTTGTCTGCGCATGTATGTCCATGCAGCCATCAGCTGAGTCACTCGCGTATCAATGATCAGACAGAAATGAGGTCAAAGGTCAAATGTTATTGGCATCCCACGCAATGGGATCAAAGGTCAAATGTTTTTAGTGGGCGTGTACGTGGATGCCCAGGGGGTTCGCATGGTTAACACTGGATAATAGTAGCGAGCTCTTTTATCTATGGGTGCACTGAGCTAGCTCCGCAGAGATCTAGATCTATATTCTATAGCTAGCTGGCCGGCCATGAGCAAGAGAAGGATAAGTGTGAAGCCTAAGTCTCAATCTATCTCCTACTTTGAAGTATCTCCTTCAAAACGTCGTGCTGTGCATAAAAAGTCTCTCTCTTTGTCTGCTGTGCCAGAATCCTCTTCTGTTAATTCTTCCAGCAGTACTAGGTTCCTCTCCAGTGATAAAAATGAAGCTGAAGAAGTAGATGTACATGGAGCGAGCAGGCCTACTGATGTTATCAGTGGCGACTCTCCAGATGTATTAATCAGTAGTGAGTGGCATGATCATGATCCAGAGAGCTCGGGGCAGGATGACATCACTTTTCCAGACACGGTGAGCTCAAGTGCTTATGAGAAGCGACAGCAGAAGGCTGCTGACAACTGGGCTGAAGTGCGTGTCCAGTTGCTACGTGCCAGTGTAGAAACCGGAATTCCTTCCCCTTGTTCTGTGTGTGCCGAGTGTGAAGAACCCGCTGTTGCAATTTGCCGGGATTGTGGACCACAGGCATACTACTGTGCCAACCATGTGGACTCAGTACACTCTCTGACAAATATTTTTCATCGACCTTTTCTCTGGAAAGTATGCACTAATCAAACATACTGCTGTACATTTGTGATTATTTAATGCATGCGATCTGATTTTACAGAATGGAATGCTTCACCCATACTATTTCAAGCAGTCGAGAACCTTTCCAGCACTTCATTGTTGCTGTACAACTTACATAAAAGAAGTTGTTTGTCTTGATCCTAAAGGTATTTGTTTAACTACACTGATATAGCCTGTGTCTAAGAATCCAATGACTTACAGGTTTCCAGCATTGTGTGTGCGTAACCTTCTGCAAGTGTGAGCCTGAGGCTGTTACTCTTGTGCGGCATAACATGTGGCCAGCGACACCAGCAACTCCCACCCTAGCATTTCATCAGGATCTGCTACTATGGATGGAGTCACTTTTGCTGGAAGGGTGTATTGGTGTCGATGCTTTTTGTCGTTCTCTTGAATATAAAATTGGAAGAGATACATGTATCAGCAAACAAGTATGTGAATTTGATGTCGGTTATAATTATACATTAATTGTTGCGCACTGATGAGGTGTACATGTTGCATGCGTCAGCAATCGCTTGAGGTACACACTTTTAATTGTCAGTTGTTTTAATCTGTTTATTCTTCTATAGCTCCGGAAGATCTATCCTGTCATGATTGATGCATTTGAAGAATATAGGTAGGGTATATTAATTGTGAAAGAACATAATACGACATATTCACATTAACATTCAGGTTCAACAGATATCAACTCGACTGTCTTCTATTTTTGTCTCCTGACTTGAACACTACAGCTATCTGCCCTGCCTGTCCTCAGGTTTGTGGTTTTGTTATAGCAATTAGACTCTGGCAGCCTATACTTACCTTTTACCTGCAGAGCAATGGAACTCAAATTATATACATGGATGGTGTATTTGGACTATGTCAGAAAAAGTCTGCTGGTGTTAGTGTTCGACCACCACTCTTCTCTGGTGTATTCTTTGAGGAACAGCAAGCAGTAGATGAGTTTGTTGCTGATTATGATACATTTGGCCAGATAATCGACAAGGTAAGGTTTTAGCGTTATACTTAATTGGTCAAGTGTGAAAACCTGCGCTATACAATTTGGATGTAATTAAATAGACTTTTAGCACATTTCACTCAGTTAATTTTATCCTGGCATTAGGGGTGTCATGAGTTCCTCGCTGGAGACACTTTGCGCTCCAAATCAAGGTACGCAGTTCTAGATGAAACTGCCGTGTTTGGAAGCATCTGTCGTCATGAGTTTCCCCAGAGATTTCTGAATATGAAGCATGGAGAAAGGTATGTACGTAAAATTAAGGTTTTCAAAAAGAGCATATACATGGTGCATTGTTAAAAATTAAGGTATTCTGTATCTTAATTATCTAGACTAGCATATCCTGTGTACCTGCTAAAGAAGGCACACCAAAACAAGGGTGACAAGTGTCTGTTGTTACTGTATGATATTGCCTGCTTACTCGAAACTCATCTGAAGGTTTGTGTCTCAATAGTCAGATGTAATCTTAATTAGTACGCACTCATATTTGATTACTTCTCCAGAATCGTGGACATCTTGACATGTTAGAAAAGACAACATTAGGAGTGCCAATTTTTCATGTCTATGGGCATTGTGCATTCTGTCAGGTAAGAAGAAAGACGCCAAAGCTGTGTGTTAATAACTTACTGTTGTATTATACATGTAGCTGACATATTCACCTAGAGTCCTAACTGGATGCGGACTTACTGATGGTGAAGCTATGGAGAGACTGTGGTCATATCTAAGAAGATTTGCTAAATCCACCAAAGAAATGCGACCATCTCATCGCATTGATGTCCTTACCTCAGCTCTATTACATTATGCATCAAGAGTACGTCTTAATCTAGGTTTGTTTTTTGTTAGGGCTACCATAATATTAGCTCTCAGCACTAGTTGGTATGCACCTATGTATGCTTTGCATAAAGGAAAAAAAATGCTAACTCTTGTATACGTAGGGGCATCGTTAGTCAAAAAGCTGAAGAACGCCCAAAACACTCAAGAGTCAAATGGTTAGACGTAGTCAAGAATAAAGTTTGTGAATTTTGTGCACTTTTATATTGCACCTTCAGGTACACTGACGGAGTCATCAGCTGAACAATTGCAGAAACAATAACACGGGCTGTTCGCAAGGAGTCAAACTGATCTGAGTGAGCATTAATTATATATATCAGATGATTGTATCAAAATTGTGATGACACTTTGACAGGTTTCGGGCAACGTCACAAAACCTTTCAGAACATCCTTCATATTGCTCGCAAGCGTAGGTTTTTAATATCTACCAAAGCGAGATACGCTGGTAAGAATGTTAGTCAGCACAATCATGTAATTATATAAATAATAGTTAAGTAATAATTATGATTTAGAAGCCCAAAGAGCTGGTTGTATAGTATCCCGAACGTAGTGAGGGTTCTTCTAGCCCTATAGGGCTTCTAAATTATGTGGAAACTTCCTAAACAGCTAGTGTCTAAGCATTAATTTTATTTTTATTATAGCAACCATGATTCTCTAGCCAATCAGATTTTGATCTACATGATTTTCTAAGTTGGATAGAACACTACCTTTAGCCAATCAGATTGTAGTATGTATGCATGCTAACATGATCTATGTACTTTGTTACAGATGGTCAATCGATTGCTGCACGCCTTGCAAAGAAGATATCATCAAGTACGAGTACGCTGAAACGAACAGTGAGCAGATTTAATGGTATGCGTTATGATCAATTTGAAGGAGTAGCATACCATCTGCCAGCCAATTTGAATTGGGAGACAGTTTCCAATTTGGAAGAATTGTCTACGTTGGAGGTCGCGTCGGCTGGAAATTGTACCATTCCCATTCATTTGTGGATAAAAGTTGTGAGAGCGTGTAATATGAAGGAAAGGGCAACGGAAGAAGTGAAGATGATAATGGAAGAAATTAATACTGTTGCCAACAACCTGAAATACGAGCATTCCGTAATAAGTCGTCATATACAGGATATCGCCACATCTGATAGTCTGTCTCTGTTTCAGAAAGGTTGCCTTAACCTTTTGCACCGAAGATTATTACTGTGCGAATCTTATTTAATTACGTTTTCCAGAACAGTTAACCAGTATCATACTGTAGAGCTACCTGATACCAGCTTATTAGGTCCAGATGGTTCATTTTTTTTACAATTGTCAAATCCATGAACATGATTACCCTTCCATTACTGATATTATTTGTACAGACAGTAGTAGTGATGATGATTCTGACGTCGACAATTGAACACTTATCTTTTTTATGTACTTTAATTAATAATTTATTAATCACACTTTAATTAATTAGCTATAGGCAGTCATTATTTCTTAAACATCAATGCCTTTTATAAATTGAAGTCAAGGCTATTATAAGTCAACCGCGCGCATGCATAATTAAACATTATATGAATATGAACTGCATATAGTTTTGACAATTATATATATAGTCCTAAACTCGGACATAAATTATTATCTATGTCATACATACAATTGTACATACATAATTATATACGTACGTACAAACAATAATAACGTAATCTTACTTACGTATACAGTACACAAGATAGAGAGAATATAGAATCGCGAATAAAATGGAAGGAAACCTTTACCATTCCTATTACAATTGTATATACAATAATTATAACAATTATCATAGTAGTTTTATAGTCAGCTGGTTATTTACGTTTGCGATTAGTTCTTGTATGAAGTGGGGAGACATCAGCTACGTTTGATATCATACTGCTCGGCCATTCCACGATGATCCCTGTGCTCAATTTATTTTCCCCAAAAGCATCTTCAAACCAAGCTACAGCACCAACTTGTACAACATCCACAACGGAAAGCGTTTCACAATCTTTTTGGCAAGGACGACCATGAATGGTTTTATGTACACCAGGAAGCACTGTACCTGTCGCAACAATACTTCCATCTCTGCCTTTCATAAAAATCGTACTGACGGTATCAGTGTTAGAAATAGCTTGATTGGACAAGATTCCAGAAGGTGTTGCTTTGGTTGTAGTTTTAGTGGTTGATTTCTTCACAGTGGAAATAACAGCTTTGGATGTAGTAGATGAGGTGGTGTTGATTGGGTTTGCGTTTGTTGAGGTAACATTGAATGAGCTGGAATTTGTGTTCAGACTGGTTGTACTTGCCGAGGCTGCAGTGGCTGGGGTAGCAAATTGTTTCTTGGACAGGTCATCTGTAGTAATAATTAGAGAAACGAGGTGTACAGTTTGTCGTGCACACAAAGCAATCAGTTTTACGTAATCAAATAATGGTATCTACATTACATTTACTTATAAAGCCTTACCATACAGAAAGTATAGGAGCTGAAGGATGACAGGATTGCAGGGTGAGATTGAAGAAATTTTTTCCCATCTGTGGTTCCCACACTTAAAACCTTTTTATTAACAAACATCATTGTAGCCATCTCACAACCAAGTGATTGCAGCAGATTGGCCTGTATAAGTGCACAAGGTAAATATAGCCACATGTTAGGGTTTAGTGTGTTGTCTACATTATAGGCATTATATCATTTATAAGCCCGCCTCATAGTAAAAGTAATTATTTCCTTAGCTCGCATAAATTGGACCTGTCGCAACATCATAATAATTATGTTCACAAAAATAATTAATTTTAGGTGATAAAATACAATATTATATGTGCCGTCTATACGTGCACATATAGTACTCACAACACCTACATCTCCCTGATGTCTCTTAGCAACCCGAACAATGAGCTGCCTCTTTTTTTCCGGCGTTAGTTCCTCCTCATCCTCCTCCTCATTGCTACCCTCAATATCATTTGCTACTGCATTGTACTTTTCCTTATCAGCAGTGCTGATTTTTCTCCAAGCCTCTGCCATCAATTTTGATTTATCTGAGAGAGTCTTCTCTTTGAGATCTAATATAATCGTGCATTTGCTGAATAGTGAGTGAATGCACAACTTTTATATACGGCATGCATGTCATTAAAATAAACTATCCACCATAAAATCTACGTACCTTGTTGTTTGTGAAACTCTTTACTGAAGACATTAAAGCCAGAGGCCTGCCTTAATTTCCTACGTGTGGACAGCTTTTTAGTTCTAGCACGAGGAACAGTGTCACAATGAGAGCTGGTGTGTCGTTTCTTGTGATTGTTTATCCAATACTGCATGTATGCATGTGCGTATTTAGTTTTGGTAGTGTGTATGTTGCTGTACGCACACACACACACAGACCCACATGTACACACGCATACACACATACGCGCACATGTACACACACACACATACACACGCGCGCACGCACGAGTTACTCTACTTTGCTATGGTGTACCTCGTCCTTAAAGAATTGCTCCTTCATCCGCGCACTCCCTTGTATATTATATTAAAGGTCCATGTACATAATCTCGATTCCAGGCCGCAAGGAAAGCACGCACGCACGCACGCACGCACGCACGCACGCACGCACGCACGCACGCACGCACGCACGCACGCACGCACGCACGCACGCACGCACGCACACACACACACACACACACACACACACACACACACACACACACACACACACACACACACACACACACACACACACACACACACACACACACACACACACACACACTAATTAATGATCCCAGACTAAATAATTGGACAAAGCTAAAGCCATCTCATGTGTAACCAATACCGACTGCATGTACATGTTACAAATACTATACTACCAATTAAAGTCCATATAATACTAAGGCAGCGTGTATACACATAACCAATATTGACTGCAATCAATGCTACTACCAAGTAGTAGCTACATGTGTCAGGCTACAGCCTAAAAGTAAAAGTAACCAATGCTTGACTACAATCAATACTGCTAGTCTTTACAGCAGGTGATGTGTACAGGGTGAAACATCTGTACCTTAATTAGCTGCAAGGGCTGATAAAGAGAAGAGGGCATGCAACTCACTATTAGTTTAATGTGCGAGCAAAACTGCATTCAATTTATTTTATAGCTATCTGCACATGTACTTTACACAAAATCAGAAGTAGTTTGTGCTTTTCCAGTAAATTCCACCGCCCATGCACTTACAGTTTTTGCTCGCAAGCTGTTGCATGCCCTCTTCTTAGCCTCGATCCCAGGCCGAGTTTTCGCTTTTATAACGGTTAGGCGAACAACTGGGCCTGGTACTAGTTGTCTGCGCATGCGTCAAATTTTCATTGTATATTTGTGGTCGGCAAAAATATTTAATAAATCAATAATGGAAATTTGTACACAGAAAATGCACAGAGTGAGTACACAAAAGATGCACATAGGGAGCTGCTTCACAAAGGCCTGGGGAGTTGCCAGTTGTGCTGCAGCACAATTACAGTGACCCAGGGCAACTTCAAGATGATTGAATGCCTTCAAATTACGTTTCAAAAAGATTTAGCAGGCTGCTGGACTTCTCTGATTCTAGGCCCCAACTCGTAACTCATTGCTTGAGAAAACGTAGATTCTCTTGATGTCTCTGAGCTACCCAGCAACGCTCGAATGAGCAGGTCATACTCCAGTCCTGTGTCTGTGAGTATAGGACAATATTAAAAGAAACCAAAGACGGTTAAACCCTTACCTCAAACTGTCCAGTCTCGTCCGTTAGTATAGCCAAGAGGAGCACTGTTGGGATAGCTGGATATTAGCCATTGCTCCTGTACAGAGAAGTAGACATTTTAAATACGTGTAGATCTATACATATTAAATTTCTCGGTTATAGTGTCATTGTCGACGAGCTGATGATGGCAGCACCAAGTTCTCTAGCTCACACTCTTCACTTGATCCACCATATTAATGATGAAACTATATATAGTCTACCTACGTACCGGTAGATCTTGCCAAACATGAACAAGACTTGATAGCATAGCCATCCATAGGGCCCACACAAAAATATCTGACCTTAACAAGCTTGACAAAGCTTTATACCTCTTCCCTTGTTGTTCAGTCTTCAGAATAAGCTTCAGAGAAGAGAGAAGCTTCAGCTAAGAGCCATTCCAATCGATTCCAATAATGATAAAACGGGAACTGACTTCTAGTACACGATAGTACACGAATATAAATGTCACGAAAGTGAACGAGAATATCCATTCGTCAGAATCTGACGAACGACTGACGCATGCGCAGACAACTAGTACCAGGCCCAGTTGTTCGCCTAACCGTTATAAAAGCGAAAACTCGGCCTGGGATCGAGGCTAGCCCTCTTCTATTTATTAACCCTTGATAATAAACCATGTTGACTCTACGATCAATATACTGGTAATTTACTCAACTCTCACGCAAATGCTAGTAGAAAGGCAGACCTAAAACGCAATTAACTGGTCACGTGACCAAAATTGCTGTCCAAAGCGCAATGCTTACTTGGCAATTTTTTAGGATCTTTTTTGGACATAAGCAGACGGTAAGAGATGTAGAGAGTATTTGTATAGCTAGAAATTAATTGTATATAGGGGCTAGACGAAGTTTAATTACAAATGCATGTATTTGATGACAGCTTGTTAGTGACAATGTACATTTTTGACGTATAGGTATCAGATATGGACCGCATACCTAAAAAGAAGTCTAAGGCATCCAAGGTAAAGCTACAAGCAAGCTCAAGACTCCTTAAAAAGTCGACATAACTGTTACAACTTATCCCGATCTTCAACCTTTCCTAAATATGATTGTGCTAATCCTATACACAATTACTTTCTAGCTATATAGTGACTGCTTATGTTCAAAAAAGATCCTAAAACAGTTTAGCAGAATGTGCATATATGCCAAGAAAGCATTGCGCTTTCTGCAATTTTGGTCACGTGACGTCAGCCTACAAGGTAACTAACCAGTTGACTATGATCAATACTGTTACTAAGCAACGTGGGTGGACAATTAATTTATTATTTACCGTATTTATCTCATTGAACAGTATTTTATCTTATTGTGATATAGCCTCCTTCTCAAGGCCTAAACAATTAGGCCTGCTACTGACTGCTTGCGCATGCGTCAAATTATTGGATAATATTCCCGTAATGTTTCCATTAAACTGAGTTTTTACCCGAATTATATCCTGAATAACATATACAGACAAAGAATACTCTTCATAAAGTCAGACACAGAGCTATATAGCTAGCTAGCTAGAGACAGAGCTGTATTGGTTACAGCAGCAATTTCTTTCTGATAGAGTCGACTTTCACCAAGGTTAGTGTCAGATGGGCGTGGCCTATCCATATAGGCTATTGTCAGCCTTCCCCTCCGTTCAGAGGATTGTTATCCACACGGTTGCAGGCTGTGAGTCCTTTGTTAACATAGTAGGCTAAGGGTAGCTATTAGAATGCTATCACACGGGCTACAATCACACTTCTATCCACTTTCTTCAATCCACTTCCGTTCGTTGTGACGTCATTGTTTTACTGAGCAAAATACAATGGTATCCGAATTACCCACTTTCTGGGTAATAGGTGGCGCATGCGCAAACAGTCGATACCAGGCCCTCTCTTAGCGGCCTGGAATCGAGGCTAATTGTGATAAAGAACAGAAAAAAAGAAAAAGAAGAGGCTACCTCTCTGCATATACTGTAGACAGAGACAGCTAAGTAAAACATCAGCTCTGTAGATTTATTCATTAACTTGAGGCTTGGATCGGATACACACTCAGGCGACAAGTTAATCTCATAAGAAATTAGTTAAACCTGTGGGTAAAAAATAAATGTGGATAAGTACAGTGGCTGTGACGTAACATAATGTGAGGACTATACTTATTGATTTACACAATAGATTTACCATTGAAAGCACTATCCATTAATACACACTCAAGCAACAAGTCCGGATACACACTCAAGCAACAAGTCCCTCGGATCGGATACACACAAGTCCCTTGGATTGTAAACACATTCAGGCCACACAGTTCTCGGATCAGATACCACGTACTTACTCTGTGACCAATTTTCAGCAAATGTCACAACAATACTTCCTTCCAGAGAGAATGGCACTGAACGTCGAACAGACACACCAACACTTTGAAGATGGCTTCACTCAGAGAAACAAGAGGAGAAATCACCATCACAACACTTCTTTCAGAGAGAGGTGCACTGGTCCTGTCAAGCTTCACATCAATCAAGAAAGGGAGTGTCTGGAAAGCAGATGGACTTGCTCTGGGACTTGCTCTGGGACTTGCCATAGCCGGTCGGTACGGTACCCACATAAACACCAGCGTACAGACACTTCAACGCCTCCAGCTGCTTGTCTTTCAAGACTAGACCTGGTATTCCAACACAGGATAACGCGTACACAAGAGCAGAAGAGAAGGTAGCAGCCATTACACAACTTGGACTAGATTTCTTTTTTCAATGACATCATTATAAATGAAACAGATATCAATGTTTTACAAACTAATGCGGAATAAGAATACTGATAAATATACTGCAATTTACGATAACCAAGATTCTTGGTAATTCTGGCGCATGCGTAAACAGTGTATACCAGGCCGCCTTTCTCAGCGGCTTGGAATCGAGGCTATCTCCAGACTAGCAACAGGACCTTTGGAACACCTTGTCGAAATTAACAGCCTAAATGCTCATTTATGTGAATGTGACCGTCGACCATGGTTCTCTGTGCAATGATGGCTTCAAGCTCAGTGTTTTTCTCGTAGGCTTTCAACTCCTAGCCTTAATTGATACACTGTCTGATATAGCCCTCTGTGTATGTTCTGTCCCTAACATGAGGTGGCTTGTGGCTTTATCACTATGCTTGTGGGCGTGTAGCCCACTTGACTTTGCTGACTGTGCAGAACAAAATTCATATGTGAGTTTGACCAGACTCAAGCTTTTAGGTTGAGGCGGGTATTCGAGACTACCCAAGAAATAAAAAAGTGAAGTGAAGTGCAATAACCTTGGTTGTAAGTGGACGGGGGAGCAAGGGAAGCTTGAAGAGCACCTCAACAGAGATGCAGAGGAATGGTCCATTGGATGTCCGTTTGCCGAATTATATTGTCCTTATAAATGTGGGCAACAGCTGCAACGAAAAGATATTAAAATCCACCAAAATTTACATTGTCCCGAATACAAAGCAAAGGTACCGGTGCAATTCTACGATCAGCTTTCCTTCATCCAACCAATTGATGTATTCCAGATTACGTCTGCATCTGGATATTATCACTGCGATAGTCTTGGATTATCAATTGAAGCTCCTGAAGGAATCATACCTCAAGGTTCAGTACTACCTCTAAAAATCGGAATGTTTTTGTACGGTCCGTTTAAGTTCCCCAAACATTGCATTCCTATTGCTCCAGTACTTATGATCCGTCCACCTGAAGATGTTTGCTTGTTAAAACCACTTAAAATTACAATACCGCTTATAATCACTGAACCTAACGATAGTGATGTGGAAGCCCTTGGAATACAGGCGGTAAAAGCCAAACATGCTACGAATGATTGTATGTTTGAGGAACTGGACGAATCGTGTACTAACCTTAAGCTTCATAGTCAAAACGGTTTTGGATATGCAACCTTCTCAATTTCACACTTCTGTTTTATTTCTGTTCGTGGTAACAACAGCAGTGACGTCATTAAACAAAGTGGCTATTGTATTTATCCCTTGCATCCTCGTCCTAGTACCATGTCATCCAGTGTCTTCACTTACCACTTGTGTGTCACCTATTTCACGGAGCCTTGCATAACAGTGAGTCAAGTTACTGTTGTGTTGCATAAATAAACAGCATGAAATTCTCTTATAGGCAATTGAACAGTAATTTCCTAAGGATAAATATGAACTAAAAACAGCCGACATTAAAAGGTTTACATTCAGAGGACCAGAACCTTACATTGAAGCTTCGATAAAGATAGTTGATGGTGAATGGAAGGCATACCTCCAGTCGGCCAATCCTGCTACTGGAGCCTATGTAAGTTGTGTAGATATGCAGAACAATAAGTTAATTGTATCTGCATAATCTCTATTATTATACTATAGGCTACATGTCATGTATGTTTCATAATACACACATGCATGCATTTTATAGAGAATCAAAGCTGAATCAATTGACCTATGGAGAAAAACCCTTGACGAGTTGAAGCTGGAAATCAAGATTTTGGTATACCCACCATCATTTCGTATTTACGATGTTAACCATAAGGCTACGGCAATGTCTTCGACTGTCACAATCCAATTCAAAACAAATCAAGTTGAGAGTGACAACTTCTACATGACATTGATACAACCACTACCATCAGATTCTGATTCCACTTCTGCATCTCCAAGTATAACTCTAACTTGTAATTTTTTTTAATTGCTAAAATAATTTAAGCTTTATAATAACTGCTTTTGTGTTTCCTTGTTTCTTATTTTAATACGGTACTGTTTATTTTCCTTTCCAGAAACAGAAGGTACTTCAAAGAATTCTATCGATAGGGAGATCACACAAAGTGACGTGCCACACTTGGCTGGTTACTTCAACGATGTTGAACTATATCTCGATTGTTGTGGACTGACCCCTGGCCAACAAACAGATGTGAATGAAAAAAAACTTAGTTCTGGTAATCATGTGGCAATGATCAAGTGCTTGACAATCTGGAGAACAACAAATCCCAAAGCTGCCACATTCCGAGCACTACTGGACTTTGTAGTGTGCCTTAGGAAAGGTGAAATTGCTCGCCAAATCCGTCAGTATATATCTGCATGAACTCTATCATTAATATAGGACTTACTGTACACATTGTATTCTTAATTTGTTGTTTCCATGTTTCAGAATTTGAAAAATGCTCGATATGTCTTCACTATACACGAGAGTACATTAAGATATACATGTGTGAGATAACAACAACAACGTTCAACACAAACAAAGTGCACGATTCAGCATGCAATAGTGAATTAAATTTACAAACAAAAACTGATGGAGTCAAAAAAGTTTAATACTAGTGACATGATGATTATATATGGATGATGATTATATATATACGTAACCTTAATTGTATATGAATACTAGTCTAGTACAACTATAATCAAGGTTATCTATAGTCAGCTACTCTGTTAATCTGTTGCAAGCTATAATTATAGCTATAGTGTTTCAGCATGTCAAAAGTTATGTTGCATGTCCCGTGTGTTCATTCACATCAGTACCTGCTATATTGCATATGGGTATTGTAATGTATTATTTCCTCGCTGTGTTTCGCTGCAGGTGGTTTCTGTATCAGCCGGGTGCACTAGGATGTAACCACACCCACTGACTGTATACCTAGAACAGGTACACTGCACATAATTAGCTATATAACTGCTTTAATTTTTGTGACGTCAGTTTTAATCTGGATGTTTTTGTGATTGCTAATTACGCTGTTGCTGAATGACAATAATTATAATTGTTGTTTGCGCTGAACACAGTGCTTTGTGTGCAAATGTATTGTGCTATACGGGTTTCCCCACCATTGTACGCAATGCCCGTATATATTAAACACACTATAATTATGATCAAAGGTCACTCATCCATGCACACAATGTGATGTCATGCATGCTATGCTATAGTTAATGCATGAAATTGAGAGGTAGCTATATACTAGTTTACTAATACAACTCTCAACCCTAAACAAGTGTGTATAGTTGCATGGCCTTCAATATGACTGATGAAAAGCACCTAACAATTGTTATGCTAAAAGAGAAAACGGAAGCAACAGATACTCAGCTAGACACAGAGATTCAAAAAAATCATTTACAAGAAATTGCCCAGCATTTCGGTAGCTGGGAAAAGTTTGTAGTCGAGTTCAAACTTTCTGAAGCAGAGAAGGCCGATGTGAAAGTTTGTGTCAATACCAAAGGACACACAGATGGCATGTTCACAGCTTTATCCTTGTGGATTAAGAAAAATCCTCTAAGCACTTACAGAAACTTATTGGATATACTGGTACGACTTGAAGAGGGAGAGCTAGCCTATAAAGTTTGCAAAATTGGTAAGCATGATCTCCAATTAATACAATAATTTGTATGCATGATTGCAAGCAATTAAAGCAGTACAGCTGATAATGACATGTACAAACTGTTTGACTTGTTTTACCACAGTTTAAATTGTTTTTAATAGTAAAGAGCCGTGTTAAAGGAAATGATTTTGGTGGTGAGCACCGAGTTGAATGTGGCTCAACTGGACATGGCTCAACTATACCTAGATCTAGATCTGCAAGGGGTCTAGACCGGGAACCTGATGGAGATTCTGAGCACCGTGTTGAATATGAATATGCCTCAACTATACCTAGATCTAGAGATCTACATCTAGGTATAGTTGAGGCAAGGAGTCTAGACTGGGAGCATGTTGCACTTGGAGATTCCGAGCACCGTGTTGAATATGCTGAAGATTTCCAGGGTGAGTATAATTATATCGATAAAACGACTAGATCTATAATTATGGCCAGGAGCAGAATAGTGATCGAGGGAAGGAGTGTCTTACTACGCGGATTCTATATCGTCTAGCTGTATGTACTAATCACGCCATCAAACTGCTAAGTGCTGCTATTCATTGTACACTTATAGATCAAACGCGTACAATCATACATGTACGTTTGCCACGCACTCTGTGTGAAAACCACACATCATTTTTTTACAGTGTACAGAGCACTTGGCACATTTAATACAAACAAGAAGTGTGGTTAATTAAAACGATAGTGAGTCCGCAATACTTTGCATAGTAAGACGCTCCATCCCCTCATATCTGCTCCTGATATGACGTATACATTCATTGATTTACACAGTTCGGACATGCACAAATCCTGGGTGTTCGTGGTCAGGAGAATGGAGGTCCCTGGCTGGTCATCTGGCCGAATGCGAGCACCAGCCTGTGGCCTGCAAGTATGCTGAATATGGGTGCATAGAGAAAAGAAAAAGAAAAGAAATTCTAGAGCACGAGGAAAATGCCCAGTTGCATATTGGAACAACAATCATAGCTTTCGACAAGCTAACAAAAAAATGGCCACTTTTGAAAGCGAACGGGCTTATATGAATGCCAGGCTGCTAAAACCAAGCAATGTAATCACCCACACTTTCAAAATGACCGCGTTTACTCAGCACCGAGATAACAGCGACATCTTTTATGGTCCTCCATTCTACACATCTGCTAAGGGCAACAAAGTGTGTGCTCGTGTACATGCATATGGCAAGGATAATACAAATGGACGTGGAACGCATATCTCAGTGGAAATGTGCTTGATGAAGGGTGAAAACGACGATTACCTTACTTGGCCATTCACTGGGACTGTTACATTCGAGCTGCTCAACCAACTGAAGGATCGTGGCCACCACAAAGGGACTTTCACATTCCCGCAAAACCATCCTGCCAGCCAACGTGTTGTAGATGACGAGATAGCAGAAGTTGGCTTTGGAATTGATCAGTTTATTGGGAACACTGAAACTGAGCTCGGCTTAGTGGAATATCTCTTGAGTGCCAACCCTGAATTCCTCAGAAATGACACTCTCATCTTTCGAGTTTCTGTCCAAGTTCCTTCCTATAGTCCTTGGTTGGAATGCACTTTGTAACAATGGTAGTTTTGTTGTACATAGGCTGAACAACATAATTATATACATCAGTACACTATTTGACTTGTATAGCTATAGTAGTTGTGTGTGACTCCTGATATCCGAAGCCTTTTGGAAACTTACAATCTCCTTGTGTACTTGTGATCAGATATTATAGCGTTCATAGTTTTAGTTTGGCTACAAGCATATGAATTTTTAATGAGCAGTATAATTATAATCAACAAGTTTGTATGAACAATATTTGCATGAACAATAATTATACAATTGAAGCATCAATTGAACATTATTCAGAAAACAAGTATCTAAGTAGTACAGAGACTACTAGAACGTTTAGACTGTTCCCCATGACCTTGTAGCACTGTACCGTGCTGAGGGAGGCAGGAAAGACGAAAGAAGGAGGAAAGCACATCAGATTAGCCACCTCTCTCGGAGTGAAATATCGAAGCTTCAGCGGACGTAGAAATGACATCGGGTCACTGCGTGTGTGTGTGTGGGGGGGGGGGGAGTAAATTTTGAGATAGGTATACTTGCATATAGAGGGATACTTGTGCTGTATATATATATACGTATGCATGGAGATTGTATATACTGTAATGTATGCAATAACATAGTCAGAGATAATTAACGTCAGAATCGAGTTGTTGTCATTTTATAGTTGGTCTATATATGCAATAATTATTATCAAAGAGAACACACTCACTCACTGCTATAAATTATTAGCTATATGACAATGTTTATTTAGATACTAGTCAGCAAGTATATAGTGTTGTCATAGTTCAAAATTACATACTTCATGCAAATCATTATAGAATATAATATAATGTATGGGTGCAGTATCTGCTTTCAATTTCACTTGTAGGTTTTCACTCCAGCCATGGCTTGTAGCCGGGTATATGTGCAGAAACAATCCTGAACACCAGAGTGTCGTCTTTGAGGTACTGAGTGTTCTTGCTAGCATTATAGTCGAGGTCAGCGTGGGAGATGAACTTAGAGTTGCCCCATCCATCGATTGCTATCTCACCATCCACCACTCTCTGACTGCCTGCACGATCTGCTCTGAATGAAGTTATCTCTTTGTAATGGTTCCTGTCCTCCAGTTGGTTGAGTAGCTCGAATGTGACTGTCCCAGTGAACGGCCAGGACAGGGAGTCATCATTGTCTCCTTTCATGAGAAAAGCACCCGCTGAAACATGAGTGCCCTCGTCACCCCAGCCATTGGCATCAACTCTCAAGCACATTTTGTAGCCATTGTAAGAAGTGTAGAATGGAGTACTATAAAAACTATCGTTGTCACTCTTGCATTTCAGATAGTTAGTTAGTCTGATTGTACGAGGAAGTGTACTTAGTCTAGTAGATTTAAGCAGACGAGAGTTTACTTCGGTGATGTTTGTCAGTGCGTTAGTTTCAATTAGTGCAACCTTCTCAGTGAGCTCTAGAACTTTTTTAGTCGTCATTCGAAGGTGAAGTTGGTTATCTTCCTCCTCGTGCCTCAAGACATCTTTTCGTGGATGCATTTCTTCACATCCAACTTTCGCATACTTGCAGGATACAAGCCCATACCTGCAGGTGATTCGATGGCTGTCTAGTTGGTTTCGACATTTTCCGACTGGGCACTGGGGATTTGGGCATGGTACTTTGACCTTCGGACAGGTTTCTAGATGAGCGGTGGTCCTCTCCTGATACTCCCCCGTCTCCTGGCAATGTGGACACTTGTACTGGCGTCTTGGGCAGTCGTTGGTGAGGTGATCTTTAAGATCTTTAACCAGAAACTTGGCAATCTCATTATCGATCTTGCACTTGTTAGTACAGGGCAGGAGAGCATAGTCACATGACTGAAGGTGTGCATCTAAGGAGCCAAGGTCCCCCACCCAGTGACAGCCGTTGACTAGGTTGCTGCACTTGACCTTCAGAGCTTTAATATGACGTGTACCTACATGGATTACGATTAATGTAGCTATAATTATACTATATACTTGTATAGTGCGAAATTTTCGAGGGCCAACATTTTCGCTGGGTTAGCAATCCTACAAGAAAATTATTCCTATATAATGTGCAAAGATTACAGGCGTGACCTAAGAGTTTCCGGTAAGGAGTCAGAGCCTGCGAACATTATGCAACGTGTTTTTTTAGAGGCTATGCCACGAAATATAAGTACCTCAAAAATGTTGCGTTATAAATACGCTATGCTGTACATTCTCAGATTAATTATTGATTTGCACTTACTTCTTGCATCTTGAAATAGGCTTAGGTCCTTCCGACAGTTTGGACAAGTTGTTTTATGTTTTTGGTACTCAGTAATGCAGCCATTGCAGAATACTTTGCCACACAGAGAACTACCGTGTTGGTAGGGATCTTTAGCAACTTCCAGGCAGATGAGACACTTGAGGTCATCAGGAGGTTCCTCCAACCAGTTCAGATCATAGCCACCAACACTGGTGTTAGCCATTGTGTAAGTCCTACTGGTTTCACAGCACTGTAAATATATGGCCCCCACTATAAATCTTATAGTGCATGCATGTGTGTATCTGGAATATGTTGCATGCAGGGATGGTCCCTGGGACAGCCCCATCTATCTGAGGGATCGAGGTTCCTTTATTTGGTTATGATTATGATCATGGTGGTCAGACTATATTGTCTGATAATCCATGGAGTCTTAGGCTTAGAGAGTCCTGCCAGGCTGGAGTATATCGGGAGTATATAGGATCCAGCAACATGCACATACATTTGTACAGTAGAACCTCGATTATCCGGACACCTTGGTTCCTGAAGCAGGCCGGATAAGTGAATATGCCGGATAATCGAATAGATAAACCACGCCTTGATCCACCCACTTTATTCATAAACAGCAGTGCCACATGGTTGTCTGCGCATGCGCAGAAGATAAGCAGGCATGTCTCCATGGTAACAGCTGCAACGTGCATGCGCGTTTTAGGGACACGCCCATTTTCTGATCTGATAACAAGAAAACTGCCAAGCCGGATAATCGAGGTTCCGGATAATCGAGGGCCGGATAATCGAGGTTCTACTGTACTACAAAATAGTACAAGTAGTATAATATACTCGGGTTATTGTAAACAGGAATACCTTTATCTGATAACATTATTACCATGGTTACTATCTTGGTATGTGCGTTAACTGTGACCAAGTATGACTGTATCAAAAGAAAGCTTTTAGTGAGGTCTACTAGAAACAAAGTGGATATTTGGTGTGAGCTCATTTTAGCTCTGATTATAGCAACTTTATTGAAAAAAATGCTCAAAAAACGTGAAATTTATGATTTGTATGCTTATTGTACAAAAAACGTGATAGCAGCCCTAAATATCCACTTGGTTTCTATTGCACTGTAGTAAGAGCTTTCTTTTGATACTAAGATTGAACCATGAAATTGATTATTGGAGGCAGCGTTCTTTGGTTTAAGTAAATAGCAAGTTAATGTACACAACAAGGCCGTAACCAAGGCAACGGTGTTATTATCCTGATCCATTTTACGTATCTAATATGAATCCCGAATATAAAGGTACACAATGAAACCATTACCCAATGACAATGAATAGACTGCAATGCACCCTCATTTATGGCCTGTATTTGTGAAACGGCCTTAACCAACCTGAGTATATAAGCGTATAAAATTATGACTAATCTCCCCCACATACCGGGTATATTTCGAGGGTATAAACTGTCACGGATTGACCATTAGAAAAGTTTTCGCTGATTTAATTTTCGCGGAATAGCAGCCTTTCCGCAGCATGCATGCATGCGATATTAAATTCGTGGGTATAAATGTTCGCTGTACATGCTTGATCAGCGAAACCACGAACATTTACACCCTCGAAATATACACGCTATATGTATACGGTACACACACAGGTTCGTGTACACTGTGGCTCATACAGCAGCTGTGACACGTGTATCTCCTCCCCCGACCCAGTGTGTGGGTGGTGTGTACTACAAGGACGCTGTACACGACACTTTCTGTGATAAAGAAAATTAATCAATTTCAGCCTCGACCCTCTAATACCAGAACTCCCGCTAATATCGAATAGTGGGTATTTTCAGGGGGTAATGGTTTTGTGGTTGAATTTCTGAGCACAAATATTTTACCCACGAATAAAGTCATCATTGACTACCACGAAAATAATATCTACGAAGTGACTAAATATTGCTCAACCACACAATTTTGCCCTCCGGAAAATACCCGCTATATACGGTACATCATAACACACCATTCTGTTCCACTTTTGCTCTCCTCCAAAGCTTTCTTGTATCCCTCGAAAGCAACGTCCAGTTCCTCCATTCCCCCACAAACTTGCAGTACTGATCCCGTACCCACGGCATAGTGCCCGTACGCTCGAGTGAAACAACAAGACCGCGTACAAGTGGACCGAACAATGTCCATAGCCATCGCGTACTTCAACAAGATTTTTTCCGGTACTAGATACTGGGATTGCTGTTCTTCAGTTAATACTTCGAGATAAAACGAAATAGGCTGCAATTTCTGAGGATATTCTTGTACTGTAACTACAGCTTGAGAGTCCGTCGATGCTTGTTTCGAATCGAGTGGGCGAACGTCCGTAGATGCGACACTACAAGTGGGTGTGGTCGAGGGAGAAATATTTTCTGCTATGGATAATTGCCCGATATCTGTCTCAGTGAAAGAAGGACTCAATTTATCTTGTTTCTCAGCAGCTTCGGTTGACTTTACACTTCCTACTACTTTGTCCTCATGATGGCTACTAGGAAGGTCCTGCACAAACTGCAGTAGTGGTACAACATCATAGCATGGCTGATCCAGACCTGACAGGCCTAACTTGAGAGGCTTCCTCTTCGCCAGGAGGTAGTACCTGTGAGAATGTATGCGTTGGAAATGCTTAAAACTGAACACTTTGGCAACAAAGGGACGTCAAATTAAATCGTTGCTATAACTGTACTCCACGTATTTATAATTATAAGTGTCATGATAATTATAATGGCCACATCTTATTATGTATTCAGCTAACCCCATTTAGTTGCTCAAATAATTTTTATTTTAGGAGCACACACAAGTAGATACCTGAGTCGAGAGTTGGGCACTCCAAACTGTGCTGGTGAGAGGAGGAACTCGTGGAAGCTGTAACCCAACGAGGTGAGGGTGGTCGTGAAGTGGTCTCTTGTCTGAGAGCTCTCAAATCCTGCAAATAAAAGCAATCTAGACTGTATAATTATACACATGTACACAGTACTTTGATTACCACCTATTTACTGGCTATACATACATGCATGGCAATATTCTATACATGGGGAAGCTATATGAACTCTACCCTCATTATTTCAACTGGAACGTAGAGCACTACAAATGACTTGGGGCATGCAATAATTTAATATCGAATATTTGCTCAATTCTTCGACACCTTTTACGTTCTCCATTAGCAGGTAGGAGGGGAGAAGCTTCATTTCAGTCAGTAGTTGTATAAGATGAAAAAAACTGTCTGTCCTTGTATCGAGGTTGTCCCTCCGCTGGCCTTGTCTGGTGAAGGGCTGACACGGAGGGGAGAGCACGAATACATCCGCTCTGAGATCATCCAGCTCCTTGGCTGTTAGACCACAGATGTTTCGATTGAGGTGTGGGGTATGGGGGAAGTTGTTCTGGTAGACCTGGTTAGTGTTAGTGTTGATGTCAATGGACGCTACTATATCGAAGAGAAGGGACGATCTTCGCAGGGAGAAATGGAAGCCCCCAGCCCCAGCATAGAACTCGACCACTCTCAGGGACGACATGCTGTGGAAGATAAAGAGAAAGGTAATGTTATTGCCTATTGTACTACTAGTCAGTCATGTCAGTTAATTACAGTATGCAAATACCTACCTTCACAATGAGTTAGTGTTCGGTAAAGATCGTTAATGAAACATACATATAATTATAGTAAATTATTAAGCCTATACCTCGAAGCAAGTTACTTCAGACTCTGCCCTCGAGGTGAGTGTTGTCCGCTGTGTCAGCAAATATACAAATACGTCATCATTCTTCTAGCACAGCTAGCTAGCTAGCCGGCCTGCAAAAGAGACAAGATGGGAAGGTGCTACACTCTTCTCCTCCTCTTTGCTCTGTTGGTCTCGTCCATGAGCACTTCAGCTCCTTCTGACACTGGAACCCAAGGTAAGGGGAATGGCCAAGGCGAGAGCCTAAAGCTACCGGTAACTAGTTCATAGCTAGCTAGTTATGTCACAGTACATATTAAATTGTGGGCGTTTCATGCCTGTAGTACAGTGTCTGTGCCAGTACAAGTGTAGCTGCCCTTTAATTCTGTAAGCGTACATTTCCTACTATTCCGTCACATAACACCGTACCTGTGTTCGTAGCTGTAACGTGTTTACCCCCCCCCCCCTCCCGGCCCCCAGGAACCACCCCAGCCACACCTGAAGATGTTACCAAACTTGTAGAAGACGTTCCTAACAAGCCTACTGGACCAAATCCTCCAGGACAACTTATGCACAAGTTTGCGAGGATATTCGACACAATGACACTAGGTGATCTCAAGCTTTTGGAGGAGAACATCGGAGACAAAAAAGACTTCTCAGAATTTGAAGGATTTTTGGGAGCTCTTGCTGACGATGACAAGGATGATAGCGGTGAAGTATACAGTATGTTAGGCCAACTCAAGGGCCACTACCCTCTACTGCATGGGATCTTGAGAGGAAAAATTTCAAAGAAAGAAAGGCTTAACCCTGTCACTAAAAGTCCTGGAACCAAAGAACCAAGCAGAGAACCTCCCAGTCAAATCAATGGGCAGTCATTATCGCAAAAAGAACTTGATGAAGCTATTGAAAAGATAGTTGAACAGCAATTGATGGCTGCTATGAAACCCCTGCCAGTAGAGGACCTCAAAAAACTTTGGAGTATGTTGGCTGAAAAAAATGATCCTTCTCAAATACTGAGAGGACTACAATCGGCATTCCCTAAACTAACCGATGAATTGATAAAAGTTGCCGTTGAATACCGATCCGAGTTGAAGGCTGTAATTGAGCAAGTTCTCTTTGATTACAAACTGGAGTTGGCAGCAGCTACAGCTACTGAGCAACCTAAACTACACCAGACGAATGTTGATGTTAATAGTAAAGATATTCCGCCACACAATAAAAAGGAAACAGATCAAAAAACCGCTGGAACGAATGGAGTGCTGGTATTATGTGTACAGTGTGTTTACCTAGTACAGTAGTGTTGTTGTTTGTATCGATTATAGGATGTTATGTGGTGCATTATAGTTCAGTCTCACTGTCGGTGTGTGTGTGTGTGTGTGTGTGCGTGTGCGTGTGCGTGTGCGTGTGTGCGTGTGCGTGTGCGTGTGCGTGTGCGTGTGTGTGTGTGTGTGTGTGCGTGCGTGTGTGTGTGTGTGTGTGTGCGTGTGCGTGTGCGTGTGTGTGTGCGTGTGCGTGTGTGGTGATTGATTGTACTGCCTCTATAACAGTTGACACCTATGGGAATGGAAAATGGAAACAAAAGCCCTGAGGACAATTCATGTAAGTTTGCTCATTGTGCAAATTAGCATCACCTTTTATTCTGTTAGTGGGTGATCCTGGTGATGTTACTCCTGGTGATGGTGATCCTGGTGATGGTGGGCCTGGTGATGTTGGGCCTGGTGATGGTGATCCTGGTGATGTTGGGCCTGGTGATGGTGATCCTGGTGATGGTGGGCCTGGTGATGTTGGGCCTGGTGATGGTGGGCCTGGTGATGGTGATCCTGGTGATGGTGGGCCTGGTGATGTTGGGCCTGGTGATGGTGATCCTGGTGATGGTGGGCCTGGTGATGTTGGGCCTGGTGATGGTGGACCTGGTGATGGTGGGCCTGGTGATGGTGATCCTGGTGATGGTGGGCCTGGTGATGGTGAAAAAAAATACAATCGAAGTAAGTTGCCCCCACCCCATCATTTCTGCACATGTGGTTATTGTATCTATGTTACTGCAATATTACACCCACACACATGCTGGTAGAAAATGAGAATAGCAAGCACTCCCCTGAAGAGAGAAGACCTGTCAAGAGTGGGGGGTGGTTTGGAGCGTGGCACTTTCTCATCATATTCCTCGTGATTGCCGCTCTAGTGGGCGTCGGCTACTACTGCAGTTACAACAGGAAAAAGGTACTGTACTCTTTATTGATGTGTCCTGTTATTTTTTTTATTAGGCTTCTATTGGGTTTGGACTGTCTAGTTTCAAGAGACATTAGTGTAGGGTGGTTTTATTGTGTCTTTATTTGTGCAGATTTTTAGTAGCCAATAATTTATTTGTTTTTATGTCCCATCAAGAGTTCTTTTGGTCCCATGAATGACCCTTAATTTATAGCATTTGTAATCACGGTGTGTTATACTTACACTCTCACAGCTTATATCCCCACACACACACACACCACACCCTCACATCCACACACACACACACACACACACACACACACACACACACACACCACACCCTCACATCCACACACACACACACACACACAGATCCGAGCAGGTGTCGGGTCGTATATTTCGGACGCTTCCTCTAAGGGCCGGAGATCTCGTAACTATAGATACAAGCCTGTCAGCTCAACATAAACTTTAAACTCGAACTATTAATTAAAGAACTCTTTCTATAACATAATGTCTGATTCTAGTGTTATATATCAATTGCTCATACATACATGGCTTTAACCGTATTTATTGCGAACAAGCCAATTCCGCAATCAAATTTGCGTTTTGGCAAGGGTCGTAATGCGGAGAAGTGATCAACAATCGCCAAACATTTCTAAATAATTGCTATGTCAGCAAAAATGTAATGTTGTACAAGATGGGAAGGTGCTACACTCTGCTCTGTTGGTATCGTCCATGAGCGCACCAGCTCCTCCTGACACTGACACTGGAGGTGAGGAGAATGACCAGGGCCAAAGTGAGGAGTTTAACTAGCTGACAGAGTACACAACACTTGTATTAAAGTGTTTATGGCCTATTTAATATAATTATTTATTTTGTACACGTACACACTAACGTATTAACAACTATTGGTATTAATTGGCGTTTCTTCCCCCCACCCCCAGGATTAATAAACCCTCGACTAAATCCCATATCTAAAAGGAATTCCATTCAACTGCTTATTAAGAAGTTTTCTAACTTCTTAGAGGACTTGCCTCTCGACCAACTGACACTTTTAGAGAGTGCCATTGACATATCAGAATTTCAAGGGATATTGGGAGCATTAATCCACGATGACAATGAAGGTGGAGAAAATGTGTTTGATATGATTGATCAGCTCAAGGATCGCTACACTATGCTTCACGGCATCGTAAGAGGATTAATTGCAAAGACTGGAAAGTCTAATCCTGTCTCTGGAAATGTACCAAGCAAAGAACCTCCCAGTCAGATCACTGGCCAGTCATCATCGCAAAACGGAGTCAAACCCAAACTTGATGGAGCTGTTGAAAAGATACTTGAACAGCAATTGATGGCTGCTATGAAACCCCTGCCAATGGAGGACCTCGAAAAAGTTCAGAGTATGCTGGCTGAAGGAAATGATCCTTCTCTAATACTGAGAGGACTACAACCTGCATTCCCTAAACTAACCGATGAATTGATAATATTTGCCGTTAAATATCCATCCGAGTTGAAGGCTGTAATTGAGCAAGTTCTCTTTGATTACAAACTGGAAGGTGTAACATCAGCTACCACAACTGCTGAGCCACCTGAACCAACCCAGATAACGGAGAATAGTAATGAGAAGGTGTGTCCACATGCTTACAATGTATGTGGTGTTGTTTGTACGGCATTACACTTATAAGATGTCATGTGGTGTATGGAGAATGTGTTTGTGTTATAGTTCAGTCTCACTCTGTGTGTGTGTGTGTGTGTGTGTGTGTGTGTGTGTGTGTGTGTGTGTGTGTGTGTGTGTGTGTGTGTGTGTGTGTGTGTGCGTGCGTGCGTGCGTGCGTGCGTGCGTGCGTGTGCGTGTGCGTGATGTTTGCACTGCCTCTATACAGACGGATATCATCGGATCTGATGATAAGGGACAGGGAGACGAGGAGTTAAATAAACCTGTTCGTAAGTTTGCTGATTGCATGATTCTGTACAAATTAACGTCACCTTTTTATCCTGTTAGCTGGTGAGGTGGTGGATGAACATGACTACCAAGACACTGAAGGTAGGTGCCCCCTCCTCACATCATACACAGCTTCTCTGCTACACTACATGTACTTATGTTTAGAAGCTTTGATGTGGACACTAGTAATGAATTATGTATCCAACTAAGTAACCTCCCAGCAAAAGAAGTCTGCACTTTTGCCACCCACAGGTTGCTTACTGGGTTAGTAACCTCTGGGAGTTCAAATGTGCTTCTGCATGTGAATTTCATTTAGTGCAAGCATTTCCTGGATTGTTGGGATTGTTGTCTGGAAGGGACGCTTTTTCTAAAGCCCCATAATCCGGGTTGGAATCTGGATTAGACTCCGTTGTAAACAGTCCAACCCGGATTAAATGCCTTGTGTAAACAGTGCTTAAGCCATAGATCAAGTGCAGTACAGTTTCTTAGTTGTATTGACTCCCGTTAAGCATGTATATACCGCAAACATTTATACCCACACATTTTATCGCATGCTGCAGAAAGACTGCTATTTTGCAAAACTTAAATCCGCGAAAACCTCTCTAACGGTCTTTCCGCGAAAGTTTATACCCTAGAAATATCCCCGCTATATGATATTGAGAACCCTCTGAAGTGTGTTCACCACTAATGGACACTCGGCTACTCCTTGGTGAATTAGAGGCCAGCCTCAGCAACAACACTCTTTGAGTTCTAAATAACCTAGTACACCTAGTCTAATTAACAACGTAATTGCATTGCTCTATAGCTTCTATTGTTCACATGGGTATGATTCAATACACCCCCCCACTCCTATGTTTACAACTTGCAGACATTGCATGGGCAAAGCAGCCCTATACAGACTGGATGCCCTCTACTACAGCCTGGGTGCCATATTGGGCAAGACAGACAACAAGCTGGATGCAGGACACCTTTCAACGGAGACCTGTCAAGACTGGGGGGTGGTTTGGGGCGTGGCACTTTCTCATCATATTCCTCCTAATTGCCGCTCTAGTGGGCGTCGGCTACATCTGCAGTCACAACAAGGTGAAGGTACGTGTGTGCGTATGGATTCATCAGATAAGGGCTTCAAATACAATTCAATTCACCCAAAATTGTTAGTTGCAGAGTCTGGATATTAAATGGTTGTTCTTTAGAGGAAGATTTTGCCCATGTAAATTTATCTTATCCCACCTTTTCTAGTAAATGTGAAGTGTATGAAAGTGTAGTTTGGTTGATTTACTGCTGTAGTTAGCCTATTGTATTGACAGATATTATTATAACGTGTCCACCCACCCACCTCCCCCTCCACACCCACTCCCCCCACACACGCCCACCTCCCCCTCCACACACACACACACACACACACACAGATCCGGGCGTACATTGCGGAGGTTGCTTCGAAGGGTCGGAAAGCTCGTAACTATACATACAAGCAAGTCAGTACAACATAATCTCAAACAAAACTATCAAAAGAACTCTTTTTTAATGTCATGGCTGTGGTTTCTGTTTTCTAATGTATACAAGATTACATGTCCTGTTACGTTCGCTAAAGATCGTTAAATAAACCTACACGTTGATAATACTGTATTAGATAAGTCTTGTTAATGATCTTTTCCACATACCTCGAGGTGACGTTTATACCCTGTGATGGTTGTACAAGATGGTAAAGTGCTACACTCTACTCCTGCTCTCTGCTCTGTTGGTCTCCTCCATGAGCGCACCAGCTCCTAACACTGACACTGGAGGTGAGGAGAATGATCAGGACCAAAGTGAGGAGTTTAACTAGCTGACACAATACTCTTGTATTAAAGTGTTTATGGCCTATTATAATTATTCATTTTATACACGTACACGTACACACTATTAATATTAACGTATTAACAAGAGTACATACTATTGGTACTAATTGGCGTCTCTTCCCCCCCCCCAGGAATAATAAACCCTCGACTAAATCCCATATCTAAATGGAATTCCATTCAACTGCTTATTGAAAAGTTTTCTAACTTCTTAGAGGACTTGCCTCTTGACCAACTGACGCTTTTAGAGAGTGCCAAAGACATATCAGAATTTCAAGGGATATTAGGAGCATTAATCCACGATGACAATAAAGGTGGAGAAAATGTGTTTGGTATGATTGATCAGCTCAAGGATCGCTACACAATGCTTCACGGCATCGTAAGAGGATTAATTGCGAAGACTGGAAAGTCTAATCCTGTCTCTGGAAATGAACCAAGCAGTCAGAACGAAAGGCTTCATCCTGTCTCTAGAACCGAAGAACCAAGCAAAGAACCTCCCAGTCAAAGCAATGGCCAGTCACCATCAAAACTTGATGGAGCTGTTGAAAAGATAGTTGAACAGCAATTGATGGCTGCTATGAAAACCCTGCCAGTAGAGGACCTCGAAAAACTTCAGAGTATGTTGGCTGAAAAAAGTGATCCTTCTCAAATACTGAAAGAAATACAACCGACATTCCCTAAACTTACCGATGATTTGATAAAAATTACCGTTAAATATCCATCCGAGTTGAAGGCTGTAATTGAGCAAGTTCTTTTAGAAAACAAACTGAAAAGCGTGACACCAGCTGCCACAACTGCTCAGCCTTCTGAACCAACCTCCCAGGTAACGGACGATAGTAAACAAGAAGATAAGAAAGTTAAAGCTGAGGATAAGAAAATTGATATGAAAATAAGCGATGAAACAAAAGGAGAGGACATTTCAACAAAAGAAGACGGCAAGGTATGTGTGTGTGTGTGTGTGTGTGTGTGTGTGTGTGTGTGTGTGTGTGTGTGTGTGTGTGTGTGTGTGTGTGTGTGTGTGCGTGCGTGCGTGCGTGCGTGCGTGCGTGCAGTGTGTCAATCCAGAGGAGGACGGCAATCGTGTGTGCCTAACATTGAACAGAATTTTCATTTAGTCTTCCATCTTGTATCGTTAGGTCTAGTTTCAGTAATGTAGTGTGTTGTTTGTATATGGCATACACTGTGAGTTCGTTCGCGTGATGATTGAATATACTGCCTCTGTACAGATGGATATTTTTGATGATGATAAGGAAAAAGACGTTGAACTTATTCGTAAGTTTGCTGATTGCATGATTGTGTATAAATTAACGTCACCTTTTTATCCTGTTAGCTGGTGAGGTGGTGGATGAACATGACTACCAAGACACTAAAGGTAGGTCCCCCTCACATCATACACAGCTTCTCTACTACACTACATGTACTTATGTTTATGTGGACACTAGTAATGAATTATGTATCCAACTAAGTAACCTCCCAGCCTGCACTTTTGAACCTCCCCACCCACAGGTTGCTTACTGGGTTAGTACATGTACAATGTACAATGTTAGTAACCTTCGGGAGTTCAAATGTGGGGCTTCTTCTGCATGAATCATCTCATTTAGTGCAAGCATTTCCTGGATTGTTGGGATTGTTGTCTGGAAGGGACGCTTTTTCTAAAGCCCCGTAATTCGGGTTGGAATCTGGATTAGATGCCGTGTGAACGCTCCAACCCGGATTAAAGGCCTCGTGTAAACGGTGCTTAAGCCATAGACCAAGTGTAGTACAGTTTCTTAGTTGTATTGACTATCGTTTTGAAGGTATACATTTTCCCTGATTAAGCATGTACCGCAAACATATATACCCACATATTTTATCGCATGCTGCAAAAGGCTACTATTTTGCAAAATTAAATCCGTGAAAACCTCTCTAACGGTCTTTCCGTGAAAGTTTATACCCTAAAAATATCTCCGCTATACGGTATTGAGAACCCTCTGAAGTGTGTGGCTTCTGTTCACCACTAATGAACACTCGGCTACGCCTTGGTGAATTAGAGGCCAGCCTCAGCAACAACACTCTTTGAGTTCTAAATAACCTAGTCTACGTTAACTAATTGCATATACTTTTTTGCTATTAGTGTTCCTATTATTCACATGAGTATGATTCAATACACCCCACCTCACCCCCGCCATGTTTACAACTTGCAGACATGTCACGGTCAAAGCCCTGGAATCCATATTGGGAAAGACAGACAACCAACTGGATGCAGGACTTTCAACGGAGACCTGTCAAGACTGGGGGGTGGTTTGGGGCATGGCACTTTCTCATCATATTCCTCCTGATTGCCGCTCTAGTGGGCGTTGGCTACATCTGCAGTCACAACAAGACGAAGGTACGTGTGTGCATATATATGGATTCATCAGATAAGGGCTTCAAATACATGCTAGCAATGTCACCTAAAATTGTTAGTTGCAGAGTCTAGATTAAATGGTTAATTCTATTGTTCTTTTATAGTTCAGTTGGAAGATTTTGCCACGTAAATTTATCTTCAATTTCTAGTAAATGTGAAGTGTATGAAAGTGTAGTTTGGTTGATTTACTGCTGTAGTTAGCCTATTGTATTGACAGATATTATTATAGCGTGTCACCTTCCCCCCACACACACACATGCACCCCCACCCACACACACACACACACCCGCACAGATCCGGGCATACATTGCGGAGGTTGCTTCGAAGGGTCGGAAAGCTCGTAACTATACATACAAGCAAGTCAGCACAACATAATCTCAAACTGAACTGAACTCTTTTTTAATGTCATGGCTGTGGTTTCTGTTTTCTACATGTACATGATTACATGTCCTGTTACGTTCGATAAAGATGGTTAAATAAACCTACACGTTGATAATACTGTAATTAGATAAGTCGTGTTAACGATCATTTCCACATACCTCGAGGTGACCCCGTTTATATACCCTGTGATGTCATAGGAAGACATAACTCTTGACATTGTACGCCTTCCTATAATTATGTTACATTTTTGTTCTCTAAGCTAAGCTGAAACTAGCTAGCTAAGCTAAACAAGATGGTAAAGTGCTACACTCTACTCCTACTCTCTGCTCTGTTGGTATCGTCCATGAGCGCACCAGCTCCTGACACTGACACTGGAGGTGAGGAGAATGACCAGGACCAAAGTGAGGAGTTTAACTAGCTGACAGAGTATACACAATACTTGTAATTGTACGAAAGTGTGTATTGTATATTCATTTTATACACAGAACTAGTGTTAGGACTAGGATTTGAGTGTAGCCAGCTACTGATATTTTATTTTCAGGCTTACTAAGAGTCATAAAACGGTCTATCTACGTACGTCCTAGCACCTACCGTAAAACCTCGATTTAAGCCGACCCTCTAAATATGCGACACTTGGACATTTCGCTCATAATTATAGCACCATATAATTGTTTGTGTACATTAAAACTCTACTTTCGCAAAACGTAATTATAAAGTGTCTCCTTAAATCGAGGTTTTACGGTACATGTAAACCACTTTTAATATTAACGTATTAACTAGAGTACATACTCATTGGCGTCTCTTTCCCCCACCCCCAGGAATAATAAACCCTCGACTAAATCCCATATCTAAAAGGAATTTCGTTCAACCGCTTATTAAGAAGTTTTCTAACTTCTTAGAGGACTTGCCTCTCGACCAACTGACGCTTTTGGAGAGTGCCAAAGACATATCAGAATTTCAAGGGATATTGGGAGCATTAATCCACGATGACAATAAAGATGGAGAAAATGTGTTTGATATGATTGATCAGCTCAAGAATCGCTACACAATGCTTCACGGCATCGTAAGAGGATTAATTGCGAAGACTGGAAAGTCTAATCCTGTCTCTGGAAATGAACCAAGCAGTCAGAACGAAAGGCTTCATCCTGTCTCTAGAACCGAAGAACCAAGCAAAGAACCTTCCAGTCAAAGCAATGGCCAGTCACCATCGAAACTTGATGGAGCTGTTGAAAAGATAGTTGAACAGCAATTGATGGCTGCTATGAAAACCCTGCCAGTAGAAGACGTCGAAAAACTTCAGAATATGTTGGCTGAAGGAAATGATCCTTCTCAAATACTGAAAGGACTACAACCTGCATTCCCTAAACTTACCGATGAATTGATAAAAGTTGCCGTTAAATATTCATCCGAGTTGAAGGCTGTAATTGATCAAATTACCTTTGAAGACAAACTGGAAGCAGCTGCCGCAACTGCTCAGCCATCTGAACTATACGAGGCAGAGAAAGAAGATTTTGTTATGGAGGAAGAAGTGGAGAAACCTACCAACAGTGGCAGTCCACAAGAAGAGGTGATTATAATGTGTAACCTATAGTAGTTATATATATATACAGCTATCAGCCACAATGTACGTACTACATTTAAAATACTTCTTCTTGCTGTTTGTGTTGAATATTGGTATAGTGTAGGTCATGTGACAGTGTGTGTGTATGGCAGAGTGTTTATGTTGATACATTCATTATCCTCAGACAACTAACTATGGCGACCATGAACCCAGGCCTTGGAACAATGGCTATATATATAATGAGGAGGAGGACGTAAAGGCAGATGAAGTGAGTGTGCGTGTGTGTGTGTGCTTGTGCTTGTGCTTGTGCTTGTGCTTGTGCGTGCGTGTGTGCTTGTGCTTGTGCTTGTGTGTGTGTGTGCTTGTGCTTGTGCTTGTGCTTGTGCTTGTGTGTGTGCTTGTGCTTGTGCTTGTGCTTGTGCTTGTGTGTGTGTGTGTGTATGTGTGTGATAATTGATTGTACTGTCCCTCTACAGACGGATTACTACAGGCCTGAACAACTAAATGTGGAGAAGGAGGACGTAATGGTAGTTGAAGACGAGGCCCAAGATTACTTCAGTGAGCCAACTGCCAGCCCCAAATCTACCAACCTTGAGAAGCTACCTAAAATGGCTGGACCAAATCTTTTAACTGAAGGACAATCTCACAGCGGTGAAATAGGAAAACCTATTCACAAGTTTGGGAGGATATTCGACGCGATGACACTCGGCGATCTCAAGCTTTTGGAGCATACCATCGGAGACAAAAAAGACTTCTCAGAATTTGAGGGATTGTTGGGAGCTCTTGCTGACGATGGCGGTGAAGATGTGTACAGCATGTTAGACCAACTCAAGGGCCATTACACTCTACTGCATGGCATCTTGAGAGGAATGATTTCAAGGAAAGAAAAGCTTAACCCTGTCACTAAAAGTCCTGGAACCAAAGAACCAAGCAAAGAACCTCCCAGTCAAAGCAATGGCCAGTCATCATCGCAATATCCCGTCAAACCCAAGCTTGATGGAGCTATTGAAAAGATAGTTGAACAGCCCAGTCAAAGCAATGGCCAGTCATCATCGCAAAATGAAGTCAAATCTCAACTTGATGGAGCTATTGAAAAGATAGTTGAACAGCAATTGATGGCTGCTATGAAACCCCTGCCAGTAGAGGACCTCAAAAAACTTCAGAATATGTTGGCTGAAGGAAATGATCCTTCTCTAATACTGAAAGGACTACAACCTGCATTCCCTAAACTTACCGATGATTTGATAAAAGTTGCCGTTAAATATTCATCCGAGTTGAAGGCTGTAATTGATCAAATTACCTTTGAAGACAAACTGGAAGCAGCTGCCGCAACTGCTCAGCCATCTGAACTATACGAGGCAGAGAAAGAAGATTTTGATGTTATGGAAGAAGAAGCGGAAGAAGTGGAGAAACCTACCAACAGTGGCAGTCCACAAGAAGAGGTGATTATAATGTGTAACCTATAGTAGTTATATATATATACAGCTATCAGCCACAATGTACGTACTACATTTAAAATACTTCTTCTTGCTGTTTGTGTTGAATATTGGTATGGTGTAGGTCATGTGACAGTGTGTGTGTATGGCAGAGTGTTTATGTTGATACATTCATTATCCTCAGACAACTAACTATGGCGACCATGAACCCAGGCCTTGGAATAATGGCTATATATATAAAGAGAAGGAGGACGTAATGGCAGATAAAGAGAGTGTGCGTGTGTGCTTGTGCTTGTGTGTGTGTGTGTGTGTGTGTGTGTGTGTGTGTGTGTGTGTGCTTGTGCTTGTGCTTGTGTGTGCTTGTGCTTGTGCTCGTGTGTGTGTGTGTATGTGTGTGATGATAATTGATTGTACTGTCCCTCTACAGACGGATTACTACAGACCTGAACAAGTAAATGAGGAGGAGGAGAACGTAATGGTAGTTGAAGACGAGGCCCAAGATCACTATCTACTACAATGGCCAACAAACTATGATAGTCGTCCTGAACAAGAACCTGCCGGGAGTGGGTGGAGGCATGGATCATGGCACTGCTTCATGATATTCCTCGTGATTACCACTCTATTAGGTGTCGGCTTCTTCTGCTGTCAGAGCAAAGACCAGGTATGTGCTGGCATGGGTTCAGATGCGTGTAATAATAATTATATCAATTTTAACCAAATTGTTTGTAGTGGAATCGTTAATGTAATTATAATAATAATTATGGATTGAAAGGTAATTCCCTGTACTACTATTTGGTTTAAATTTCAAGTACTTTTATGAGTTGTTTGTTCATGCCGCCTGTCCACTTGAATTTGTTCAAATGTCAAAATTAATGTGATAATAATTAATAGCTTGTGCTGTACGTCTGTAGGGTTTTTTTTTAAAGTGTCATTCTAACCCCCCCCCCCACACACACACACACACACACACACACACACACACACACACACACACACAGGTCAGAGGACACGAGAAGGCCTCTATTCCGAACAGCACTGACTCTAAGGAACAGACACTTCACATCTACAAATACAAGCCACTGAAATCAATCAGCTCAATAATATAACAACTCTTTATAAACCCCCCCCCCCTGATTATGTAGGCCTATACTGGCTATAGTTGCTGAACATTGTTATGTGCTGTGTGCATAATAAATTATTTTGTTTTGCTACACATTATTTTCTGAAACGCCTGGAATTAATTGCTACAACGTTGGTAGCAAAAATGTTTGCGAATTTTTGACATCTGGCAAGGATCGTAATGTATACAAGTGTTTGTTAGCTATCTTATTTTTGCGGTCATAATCGCAAAGTTCGCAAAACGTTGTGGGTGATCCTCGAAGTGAGACCGCGGATTATGCATGCTTGATGACCTTTCAAGGCTAGCACACAAGCTACAGCTAGCTAGCAGCTCACAGCAAGACTATAGACCAGGAGAAAATAAAGAACATCAGTATAATCATAGGTGAGATCTAGTTTGCTATTATGTGTTTATCACTGCCACTGGCATACAGCTATTAAAAAGCAACCACTCCACACACACATATCCGACCCCCTCCCCCCCCCCCCACACACACACACACACACACACACACACACATACAAATACCTCCACGCACACACGCACACGTAGCATGGGTAATCGTCAATCAGAGGAGCAGCCTGCTCAAGAAGATGACAGCTCCAGCCCTCGTCTCTACCAGCTGGCCCAGCTAGGCCCTGACCAACTACCAATCATCTACTCCCCTGACTACAACATCAGCTTCTGGGGACTTCAGAACATACATCCATTCGATAGTGGGAAATGGGGCAAGGTCTACAACTATCTGATTGGTCAGTGGGTACCGTGATAATTATTGCCGTCTTTTTACATACGTACTTGTTTGCAGTAGATCTATAATTATACATTTTGTAGTCATTAGCAAATTAAACTGCAGTCTACTATATTAGCCATGCCCCTTCCATGTACTTAGACATCCAGTGTTATTAAATTTCAAGCTACCATAGTTACGCTAGCAGTCCTCTTTCATGGTTTAACTAGTAAGGATGCAACGTGTACCATTTCAACCTCCACAACCCACACTCCCACCCACACACCATCCACCACACACCCACACAGAGGGCGGTATGATAAAGGACGGGTCTTCAATCGTGACCCCTCACGAAGTCAACGAGTCTGAGCTATTGGTAGTGCACACTGACAAGTATCTCAAGAGCCTCACTGTAAGTCATATGACAGTCATGTGATCCACCACGTACCCTATTGTATATAATCAGGAGAGCATGAATAAGGCATCTCTAATTGTTAGCATTAAAAACCAATCCTTTTTTGGTGGAGACATTAGCATTGTCTGCATTGTTTAGTTGATGTCTGTTATTCTTTACCTCCACACCTCACACATACCACACCTCACACATACCACCCCCTCACACCTCACACACAGTCCAGTACCAACGTCGCCATGGTAGTGGAGGTCCCACCAGTCGCCATTCTTCCAAACTCTATAGTACAGAACCGTCTACTGCGACCGTTTAGAATGGCCACCGGAGGAACGATAATGGCGGGTAAACTGGCCATGGAGAGAGGATGGGCCATCAATATTGGTGAGATTTTTTTCTCTGTTTTTAGCGTGCTAATTTTGGCGGATTTGCAGCAAATTCATTAACACAATAATATTAATTTTTTCGTAAGGTTGAATGGAAAGTTTGGAGTCAGATACAGATGAAAAAAGGCTATCTTGCCTATCATACTCTCAAAAATACATTTTCATTTAAAAAATTATTTAAGCACAGACATAATTTTGCGTTAATAATTACAGTACCTGTTTAATAGTAACATAAGGTACCTGCATGCTCACTGAGACGTACCCCCCACTGAGACGTACCTATGCAGGGGGCGGGTTCCACCATTGCTCCAGCACTGAGGGGGGTGGTTTCTGTGCCTACGCTGACATCACTCTCTCCATCAAGGTGAGCTCCTGGTGACCCAATGTCAACGATTTTGTGGTTTTCTGAAAGCTTAGAAGAAGCTCTTTCATAAGTTTTAATCGGGAATTAATCGATTACCGTAGTACTAGAATATTTTGCTGGTGAAAAACCTTTGCGAATGAGCCAAATCAGCATAAAATTTAACCTTTTGCTATCTAACTATTGCGTTCTGTCAATGGATCGTGTGTATTTACTAGTAATAATTTAGGTTTTGCGGATTTTATTGCTGCGAATTGATCAACCCTCGCAAAGTTTGCATATGTTGAATGCTCGCAAAACATTCTATAATACGGTACACTGTGCAAAAGTTATGGCCTTTCAAAGATTTCACACCCTCCCACCCCCGACGCACACACACAGTTTATGTTCAACCATATGGAGAACGTAGCCAAGGTGATGATCATAGACCTGGACGCTCACCAAGGCAACGGACACGAGAGAGACTTTCTTGGCGATGAGCGAGTGTACATTCTGGACATGTATAACAAGTGGATCTATCCTAACGACAGATACGCCAAAGGTCAGAGGTCAAAGGGCATTTGCTTCAGTTAATTAAAATTGTTTGTCTATAGATGGTATTTCTTCTATGATTGAATTGGACGTACACACAAGAGACGAAGAATATCTTGACCTCCTGAACAGGTGTGTGTGGGTATGGCTTGGTGTGTGTGGAGGGGGCGGGTGGGGCAAGAGCTTGCCTTCAAATGCAACTGTGTTTTTAGTCTATAGAACTGTTCTTTAATTAATTGCAGGGGTTTCCCCAAATCACTGGACACGTTTCAACCGGACATTGTGGTGTACAACGCGGGCACAGATGTTCTGATAGGGGACAGCCTCGGGCGACTAGACATCACCCCTGAGGTACATATGAGGGGAGGGTCTTGTAATGAGGCCGGGAATGAGGCTGTGTGCACACTGTACCTACTGTAGAGACAGAATCCCTTTAACACACACACACACACACACACACACACCCACACACACACACACACACACACACACTCACACTCACAGGGAGTTATACAGAGAGATCAGATTGTCTTTGAAGAGGTCCAGAAAAGAAATATCCCCATCTTCATGGTAACCGCCGGAGGCTATCAGGTGAGCTCATGGAAACACTGCATGTACAGTACAACAACTAATGTAAAGAAGTGTATACCGTATAGCGGGTAATTTTCGTGGGGTAAAAAATTCGTTTATCTGGATAACAGTGGTTTTCGTGAGTAAAATTTCGTTTAGTCTCGTTGCCTGCACTGCATTCATACGTTCCGGTAAGCCATGCCTACGTTGAAATTTCGTGGAGGTCAGCTTGCCCACGAAAATAACCAATTTTTTACCCCACGAAAATTTCCTGCTATACAGTATATATGTTAATTTCATTCGGTATCTATGCTTGAACTTTTACCAGCTGTACAGTGGATGAAACGGATACCTTTGAGGAATAAACTTTAGTACACAGAGGTGGCCTTTGTTGAGGGGTTGTTTTGTACAAACTGTTCGTTTATTATCGCAGTTGACCTTCTTCAGTAGTGGCCATGCATTATGGTGGGTTCACTGTGATTAATGATAAAATATTTTAGTGGCTGCATGTACTAAAACTATTTGTATGAACTTTGCACTCTCTCCCCTCAGAAAAATAATGCTCGTGTGATTGCCGACTCCATTCTCAATCTGAGTGAGAAAAAACTGATCTCGAATCCGAAAAAAGACACCCATGTGACCTCTGAACTTCGAACCCAGGGTGCGCCACTGGAGTCCAATGTAGACGTCACAATAGAAGGTGGGTTGCACCTATATGTACTTTACATAATTATACTATAATTATAGCAAGACATTTTAGTGAAGTGCAAATTTCGCGTTTTTCGAGGACAGAGAGTTAACGCGAAACTTAAACTAGGAGAAACTCTCACCGGTATAATTCACATGCAAAAGCTCTTAGTGGGTGTGGTTTCCTGGCATTGAAATGCACATGTTACAACTGCGAACATTTCTTCTGAGGGCTCTCAACAAATTGTGAAAATGTCCCGCTATACATTACTGTATTATATATAGCACTACAATTATTAAGAAGCAAGTCCATGCAGCGTACTCGTTGTATTTATGATAATTGAAATTCCAGTAACAAAGTGTCCCCCCCCCCCCCCCCCACACACACACACACACACACACAAGCAGACTCTGTTGGTATTGAACCATCTGGCAGTATGGAGCAATCAGTCAGAGAGGGCAGTGTTGATGAACCTAACCTAGATACTGTACACGAAGCAAGCTCTGGCGGCAATACAATGGATCATCCACCTCAAGAAATAAAAGCTGTGTCTGGCAAGGAGGAGGCAACAAAGGAAACAGCAGCTGTCTCTAGCGAGGAGGAGGCAACAAAGAAAACAACAGCTTACTCCAGCATGGAGGAGGTAACAAAGGAAACAACAGCTTACCCCAGCATGGAGGAGGCAACAAAGGAAACAACAGATGTCTCTAGCGAGGAGGAGGCAACAAAGGAAACAGCAGTTATCTCTAGCGAGGAGGAGGCAACAAAGGAAACAGCAGCTGACCCAAGCAAGGAGGAGGCAACAAACGAAGCAACAGCTGACCCCAGCGAGGAGGAGGCAGCAACAGCTGACCCCAGCGAGGAGGAGGCAACAACAGCTGACCCCAGCGAGGAGGAGGCAACAACAGCTGACCCACTAAAAGAAGAAAAGAAAGCACAAGAAAATGAGACAATTTTGCCCCAAGAGACTGAACTAATGGAGCATGATACTTTATAGTCTTTATAGCTTAACTATTTGATTCATATTTTGTATAAACTTTGCCTTGTGAAGGTTTCAAACATGTTGTGTGTGGTGATGCATGTGTTCCTTCTATGTTACAGTATTACCATAGATATAATAAACAATCCAGCATGGAAAAGAACTGTTTGCTACTTGCCTAATGAAAGACACTAGGAACTACTACCACTGCAGTAGGACTGTTGCCTAATGAAAGGCAGCAGGAGGCTGTTACCTAATTATGAAAGGCAGCAGACCAACGGACGACGAAAAGTAACGCTCATAATTATAGGAGTGTGCTAGTGAGGGTAACATTTTTTTTGGCCGCCATTATCATAGAGAAGATGCTTTTGCCAATTGTTTTTTAAGCAAACTGCACTGTGCTAACGTCTCTTGGCATGTAATATGTGTAGGCACGAAAGGCAGCAGGAGGGCTGTTGCCTATAATGAAAGGTCACTATTGTAACCCCCAACCATTTCATCCTTATAACACTACGAAAGGCAATGATCAGTGATATAATCATCACGAATGGTGTACAACAGCACGTAGTTTTGACGTAGGTTAGACATAGCGCCTACTACCTGTACAGTTTTAGTTAAGTGGAGTTGCGTATACTCTTTCTAATAAACTCTTCTCTCTGATACAGCTAGGTGTGAGGACTCTATATTGATTGAGCTAAGGCAGCCTCTGGACTTTGGCAATGATAGAACTCTGCTGATGTGCTAAATAATAGCATCTTGTCTCCAAGCACTTCAATAGCGGAGTCTATACTATATGAAGTGCTTAGGCAGTGCTGCCTATCTCAACCACAATGGCTAACTTGTGTAAGCTGTTGACTGTACACCCAGGGGCTGCAATGAAAAAAGAGCCGATAAGGAAATAATGGCAATGGGTTGTGAAGCCTGGCTGTTGTGGATGTGGACTGACTGCTCTCAGAGTCAAGAAGACAGCAGAACTGATTGATGTGCATGTCTCAAGCAAGAGTGGGGTGAGATGTACCACAAGTATCATTATATTGCTACGAGTTTGGTGTCTTAATTGTGGCTATTGAATAATTGAACCATAAAACGGGGCTGTTGTTATTTCAATATGGGGTTCTTCATTCGATTCAATAATGATTGGTTTCAGGCCCAAATACATGTACACAGAAATGGCCTCAAGTCTGATGTGAATAACTAGATGGTTATCACTCAACTTAATGAAAGTATGCGTGTATGTACTCTACATGGTATCGTTGTACTGTATATTCCCTCCTTGAACTGATTTAAGTAAAGGACCTCTGGATGAAGACAAAGAAACATGGCCAGCTGTTTCAATAGAGTGTCCCTATCCTACACACACACATGCACACACACACACACATTACACCATCCTCCTACATTGTGTCTCTCTCTCTCAGGTGAACTAAAGAGGGATGGTCTTAACAAGCCAGCTGCTCGGACGAGGGTACAGTTCTCAGGATCTAGGTGCACCAATCAGGTTAGTCTCTATCCATTTTCCATTTTTCTAGCCATGCATATATATATAATAGTACAGAAGCATGTACTTGATTTAGTTCCTGTCATGCACTGATTCCTCACAGCCAACAGGACCTATCCCACCAGCTCCAGCTATACTGTTTCTCATACATTCCTTGCCCCGGCATCAACTTAACCAGCTGCCACGGAGGTCTCAATGACCCTAGGCTTAGGGTTAAAAGATGCATGCAGGGTGAGTGTCCTGTATTACATTCGTTATAATATATAGAGTGTGCTATGTTTTGGAATGGCTTGGCAATTGCCCCTATAATGATATAAGTATCTATCAGTGTCGTAGGATTTCTAGGCTATTTAAGTAGAGAGAAATTTTCAAGCTGCATGCACTATGAACTTTTTCCACTCAAGCATTGAGAAATTGTTTCCTACGCCACTGGCTAAGATAACAGCTGCATAATTATTAACTCTTGTTTCACATCTACATTTAGCAGCCTATTTGTTACGAATGATTGTATTATTACATGCAATTATGGAAGTTTTATTGCCCATGCATGCAATGGGTATATGTATGTATGCACTGCATTGGCTTATTGAGTTCATGTCATTGACCTCCACTCCCTCCCAGTGACCTCCTGCACTCCCTCCCAGTTTACTGTTAGCTTTGCCAGGACCAACAGTTCTAAACACTCATATAGAACACTCTCAAGATGGAACACGCTAAAACATTTGACACTCGTAGAATGGAGATGGAGAAGTAATTAATATTAGCTCTATATAGTTTCTGTGTACCTTTGCTCTATTATTTGCATAAACCAAAAAAAAAAAAAAAAACTACCACTGTAGCCGGGGCTGTTGACTATCACAATGAAAGACTACAGGCCGAGGGCTGTGATCTAATGAAAGACTACAGGAAGGGCTCCTGTTGACTATCACAATGAAAGACTACAGGAGGGGCTGTGATCTAATGAAAGACTGGGCTGTGATCTAATGAAAGACTACAGGAGACCTGTTGACTATCACAATGAAAGACTACAGGAAAGTGAGTGACCAGTTTCCCACCCACCTACAGCTCCGGAGCCCCGGTTTATAACCCACACGCTATATACATGGGTGAACTGCAACAAGTCAATAACGTAGGAGGAAGGGAATCTTTTAGCCTCTATCCCAGGCCGCACTGAAGATAAAGGTTAGGAGAACACCTACATGCAGCTAGGCTGTCCTCCTAGGCTGGTATTAGCCTCCTTCAGTGAAGTGGGAAGTGCGGCCTGGGATCGAGGCTAGGCTGGTATGCATGCATGTAAAAACAAGTCAGTGAGTTATTCATGTCCCTCTACTATATTTAACACTCTATTACTTTTTGAGCGACAGTATAACATGGCGAGAGGGATCAGCACAGCGCAGCTCATTTAATAGGGATTTACTGTGTCGAACAAGTACGTACATTAATTGCATGCACACTTCAGATTAATAATAACTATGGCTGAATGAACTATAATAATTTTATATAAAAATAATTATACGCACTTAAAATGTAATTACAATCAGCACAATATTTAAATTACTTCAGCATAATTTATTCGTTCAAATAGTTCAATCTTTGCATCAATTCATCATTCCCAGAGCGGCCATCACACTGACCAGTAGTAGGGAGACTGTTACGGTCAGAGCACCCCCTGAGCCGGCCACCCCCTCGGGTGCTGTGCCAATGAAGGTGGGGTCATTGATCAGAGTATCCACTGGACTACCAAGGGCGGCGGCCTGGGCCTGGAGGTCGGACGAGGGAATCACAATGGCTGGATTCTCGTCTGTGTGTGTGTGAGAAAGAGAAAAATAATACTGTGTATACAGTATAGCTATAATGAAGTACACATTACATACAGTCTAGCTGTACAGGAACTGATAGTATCACTATACACTGTCGATGTCACCGACCTTGTCCATCAATGCTGTCAGTCTCGAATGAAGGAATATCATTATCTCTCTCATTATCCCCGTCCCAGCAACGAGCGGATCTGGTGGTAATGCTAAACGACCGACAAAGTCGTGGTCCAGATCGATCTAGAAGAAAACACATGAACTGTAACATTACAAGAGCCTCTGCAGAAAGGACATGCCACTCCCTATAATTGTATATTTGTCTATAACCTCATGCAGTATATACATGCACATATATATACTCTACATGAACACAAGACTCGATCTCTGAGCGACTTCTCATCCCATAGTGAAACTCTAATTGTAGGCATTTTCACAGCATACTAACCGTATTCAAATGCTCCTCCGGTGAGATCCCCCAAGTCAAAATTGGGAGTGGAGGGGAGAGTGGGAGTATTGTCACTACCATCGCTAGCTTGTCTCTTTCCCAGACCAGAGAGGAAGTCGTTGACAAGGTCTTCTGCACACTCACTAAGAGCGGACCTCTGTAGGAACAATGTCATACTGTGGTTATATTATCTCCTGCAAAGATGCATGCATGGCTATACACAGTGTACAACAAGATAATTATAGAAGGGGGAGGTACAACATAAATACATACTATATGTGGCACAAAGATAGTGAGTGAATTGATTGCTAAAAAACTTACGAATTGTCCGAAGTTAATATCGATCACCCTGCGGTTGTCATTGAGTCTCCTCCACAACCCTGGCAGTGAATTAAATGTCCTCTGCACAATTGGCCAAAACCTTCTAAACTGATCATTAAACGTATCGTAGAATGGACTGTAACAGGCTTTAGCCAAAGCCCCACACCAGTTTGAGCAGAGGACCCTCGGCACAATGCAAGAATCACAGTCAGCTAGCTCAACCAAACGGTTCACACACACTGACAGTGGTTGAAAGCCACCCAGGGTCGTGTTTAATCCATCCAGGAAACCAGTCAGTTTATCCAGAGTTGTTCGAACCCGACGTACTTGCTCCACAGCAGCTGCAAAAGCCGTCATTCGTACCTCACTGACTTTTCCCTGATAAAGAAAATATAGGATGAGAATCTTATGGAGGATAGTGGAAAAGCGGAAAGGAATGGGGAATAATCATAGTGGCCAGCGAAGAAAAGGGAGAGATATTGGGGGGAAAATGGGGAGACAGTGGGTGCATCAGTGGATAGTACGTGGGAAGTTGATATAATTATGGACAGTATCGTACAGTTAATGTTCGATAATTACTGCAATTTGCGGACCTGGATGACATTCTTCACGCATTCTTGTATGCTGCTTAGTTGCGTGGATGCAAACTCGGTAATTGCCTCATCCTCAATTCTCTGGATGAATCGTTCCAAGAACTCCATCACGTTAAAATCCTGTCCCTCTAAGGCTTCTCTGGCTCTCTCAATGTCAAAGTTTTGTCTAAACTCATCCGCAGATTCTGCGACTACGTTTCCACGGCGTTGAAGGTACGAGAGGTCAGCAAAACTTGCGAAAAGGCCATCGAGGAAGTCACCATCGAGAACTGAAAAATAAACAAGCGATGTGTTTAATTGTGTGAGAAAACATGTTATATGTATATAGTCATGTTTTTTTAGCTAATTCATTAACTCCTGAAGTATACACACTTACACGTTGTTAGCCTGTCGGCCATATCCCTGAATCGTCTGAACCGTGTTTGCAGCTCATCTCTCAAGGCTGCTCTGAAATCCTCCTCTGTTGTGTTGAGTCTCTGGAGGATGTAGTCTCTTGAGCAGCACTGAGGTGTGTCCCCTAGGTCAGCGGCAGAACATACCTCGGGGAGGTCTCCAACTGTGTGCATGCATGGGTGTTGGTAAGTATATATTATTTGCATTAATATGCGTATATGTACATGCTTTCAACAAGCCTTGACTATAATTATACCAGACAACACTAGCTATTATATAGAGTGGTGTAGTTGCTGGCTGTGCAGTACGAGGGGCTCCACTGACACCTGGTTACACAGATTCATATGCAGATGTAATAGCCAACTGTTATTCTGAGCGAAGCGAGGCTATAATCATGCTGGTCTATCTTAGTGCATGGTATAATAATTATAGTGGTGTTGAATGGTCAATCAATTAATCAAACTTGCTCCATGCAGCTGCTCTAGCTCCGGATCCACTTTAGCAGTTTTGCTCTATAACCTCAGTATATACACATATATACTCTACATGAACACAAGACTCGATCTCTGAGCGACTTCTCATCCCATAGTGAAACTCTACACCGCCGTTCATAAAATTATTATTACAGTGACGACTTGCAAACTTAGGTAGGTCTCCAGCTAGCTGCGTCTCGTTCACTGCTATAGCTTAATTCAATACGTATATAGTCTACATCAACACAATACTTTTAATGATTTATAAGCCACGAAATGGACCAAATGAAATGCAAGCGAGGACTTGCACTTTGTGTATACCCTTATAGTTTTATACGGATTTAGATACTGTTGATCCACACCCCCTGTGGTATGAGGATATGACCAAACAAGTAGCATATTTGGACTGCTATACTTTAGCTATAAATAGACAGTTTATGTTAGCTTTTAGCGATGTCCATGCACAGGGGCGTAGCCAGACTTTTGAGACAGGGGTTTCTTCTGAAAAATCTGCGGCGCGATAGCGCTGCGAATTTTTAGTCACGCCCACTTCCGGTACCACACCCTCTTGATTGGGGCACACCTACTGCTTATTGACTATTGTTCATGACTTTTTTTAATACATGTTTGTGAGCTAGCTATAGACGTAACATACTAGGCATGCAGGTGCCAATTGTGTATTGCTAGTCTAGCTGAGCAACAATTAAATATCATTTACCTGAGAGGTTTCATGTGGCTGAGATTGTTCTAAACTTGTACACTTCCTGAATAAAGTTGTGCTTAGAGCTAGCTGAGTCTGAGAATACTGGAGCATTCAGGATTGATACTAGATCTAGAACTTAAGTCTTGGTCTTCTTTGTTTGAGGTAGCTAGCTAGCTGAGACTAACTAGCTGAGACAAAGCCAAAGTGAAACGCTTCACGGTGCTGCTCTGATTACAGGGTTTTGCAGAATCTTTGAAATAGAGGGTGTAGAGCGTTCCTTATATGGATATCTAATGTTTACACATTGTGGTGTCATATACACATTGTGGTGAAATGCCAAGTCTGATTGGGAAGCAAAATTCAAAAACAAAATGGCTTTTTCTTGTGAAAAAAGCTGACCAAGGGGATATAAGGTGGAGAATAGTGCATCAGACAGAGCTGCTTGGACTGTCTTATCAAAGTGTTGCTGAGAATCTTCAAGTTGATCCATCAACTGTTTGGAATAGTGCATTGTTGACATGCTGACTAAGATCTACAACTTTATGGTTGACCACAGATAACCTTATAAGGAACGCTCAACGCAAAACGCTTTTTTGTGGATATTGCAAAGATTCTGCAAAACCCTGTATTGATTTGCAGCCACGTGTGAAAAGATGGGCAGGGCTGCATGATTTCAATTATAGGGAGCCCTGCCCAATTTTCTCAGCAGCTCCTGGGGGGGTTTCTGGGCAACCAGGAAACAATGGTAGCTACGCCCCTGATGCATGCATAACACCCAGTCTGTTGTTTACCCAGACCCTACACTAGCGATAGGTCATGTGCTTGTGGGTGTAAGTACTTAATATTATGGCCAAATTAGGGGAGTGTCAAGTTCCAAGTTGGTTGCATAAGTGCCTTAACGAGATAAAGTGGAACTATGGAAGTGCTGAATATGGCAATGTGTTATTGTTAGATATAGGTCATGGGTATGAGCATATACATGTATAGCTATAAATATAATCAGTATATGGCCAAATTAGGGGAGTGTCAAAGTTGCAAGCACTTGCATATGTGCCTTAATGAGATCAAGTGGAATTATAGAAGTGCTGATATGGGCATTATTGGCTAGGACTCTTAACAATACTGGCCATAATTGGTGATTGTAATTGCATTGTTTGCAGTATAGTGTTACAGTTTCACAGGCTTCGTCTCTATACATAGGATGTGATCCCAACACTGAATACTGACTATAAGTTAGGGGTAGTCTGTATACAAGTTAGCTAGATGCTGCCAATCTAGCCACTGGGCTAAAATGCTACAACTTGTTATTGGTTTCTACTCCAATAGGGCATCATCTGTATCAATCTTATAGTTCACAAACAGCCATCCTCACCAATGGCAGGGATGAGATTCCCCAATCCTCTTCCTCCGCATCTAGGTTCAGTTGGGTCATCAGTTGTTTGAGCCCATGTCGCCTGAATCCAGCAAGCTGAGCACACTAAAACCAAGATGGAGGATGTAAGCTTCATTTTCCGACTTAGTATATCAAATTCTAGTTTGTTCTGCTAGTTTTCTTGCTATAAATACGGAGCTCTGCCTAGAAAATTTCTATTGCACATGCGCTAACTGGGCCCAGAGCTATGACATAATCTAAAAATGGCCACGTAAGATTGTTGCCCTGACAACAAATCAACAACTTACTAATGTGATACAGAACTATTAATTTTCTCTCTTTTTACTAAGCTTAAAGATGTACAAGTTGGATATTCGTGTGGACACTAAAGAGTCGGCCGCCGTTGAGCGGAGGAGGATCACGGAGCAGCAGAGACAGAGCAGGATCTTCAATGCCAGAGAAAGGACTATTGGGGTGGGCGCTAAATAGAGATAATTGCCTTGAAATTCTACTCTCTCTCTCTCATAAAACAATTGCTACGTCACATCACACAAAGAATTATAGGCCAATTCTTTTCTGCGTACCACACACACACCACACACACACACACACACACAGTTAGACACACACACACACACACACACACACACACACACACAGTTAGACACTAACGTCCTCTCAGAGCAAATGGCTAAGAGGAAGCAAGACGAGGATATAGAGAAGCAGAGAACAGAAGCTCACGGTATTAAAGCGAAAGCACACACACAAACAATTAGCACTGCCAACTATTATACGCTAACTAGGACGAGTATAGCTCTGAATTATACTAGAATATCAGCAGAATGGCATCTACTGCACAGGTACTTTTATTCATTATTGCTTGTAGCTGCTGAGATGACCCGAGCTGATAGAGTCACCGTGCTGTTACAGGAGAGGCAAGACAAAGACATTAGGAAAATCAATGAGGTACATTGAGTGAAATCAGCCTCATAGCATCATAGTACCGTATCCATGGATACTAGTAGTAACAGCCTGCATGATCATTCTATCACTCTTACTGTATACATGTATTTAGTATCATCACGGTTACTGTATCAGCAGGCTGTGATAATAGTTATGGCAAATTACTATAATTATATTATGCGTATTTCTGATTTTCTCCTATGCAGGGTGTGATTGAGTATCGCAAGGAGCATCAACGAGTGCGGGACAGACGAGAGTTTGACCTCTACGACCCCGACTCCCTGAAGAAGGACCTCCCAGCACGAGTATCTGATGAGGACCCTCGCCTCACTATATCAGGTATGGTTGGTGGTTGATCAGGAATGTGCCTAGAACGCCTCAATCCTTAATTATTTATAATTATAGCCTAATTAAGTCTTCCCTGTGTAAGGATATTATAGTGTAGCATTTCAATGCTTTTGCTTATTCGTAGCTAAAAGCGTTACGTACGCACGTATATCTATGAAGACCCCACCCCCCGCCCACACACACAGGAGTGCAGGTCTTGAGTGGAGAGGATCTCATGAGTGAGAAGAGGAAGAAACTGCAGCAAGAGCAAACCAGGTTAGTCAGCACACAACATATCCTATACAATATCCACCTAACATGTGTACCTTTATTAAAGAGAGCTATGTTCTGTTTAATTTCATTAAAGACTGCTTTGAATTGAAGCTAAATTTAAGTATGTGGAGCTACTCAATATCCATAAATAATGTTGATAAGACTTTGTGGCTCTAGCTAGCTCAAAGAGAGATGCATCACATGATGTGTTTACATCAGATTTCTGCTCAGCTTAATTGTCTTTAACTGCCCCTCAGAGAATGGACGTCTCAACAGAAGGCTGAGAAGGAGAGGCTAGCTATGGAGGAGAGGGAGGCCAACCGACTGTACGAGCTCAAGGCCTGTGAGATGGATCAGAGGGCAGTCAAGTTAGCCATGGCTGAAGAGGAGGCTAGGAAGGCTCTCAATACGGCACAGAGAGACTACAACCTAGCATTGGTATGTAAGGGAGGGGTGGGGATACAGTGTACAGAGGTCTGCCCAGAATTGTCAAGTAATGCGCATGGCTATTCTTGTTTTGAATCTGTACCTGAAAGGTGATTATTCATTTTGTCTAGAGGTGGTTAGTACTGACCAGTACAGTAGGTAGCCAAGCTATACTATCCGGTGGAATTTTTCTCTAAGCTTATAAAATTAAATACCTTCTTACTGACGTACATGATACCCTAAATCCCCCCCTCCACACACACACGCACACACAAACACTCCACACACACCCACCCACACAGGCTAAAGAGAAGGCTGCCCTCCAGCAACAAGAGAGAGCACAGGAGGAAGACGATAACTTCACTGAGATGTGTAACAATGTCCACGGTGATATACTCACTGAGAATCCTGACGTGGCTCAGAGTGCCTTCGGGTCTCATCGTGTTATCCCCGATCGCTGGAAGGGGATGAGCCCCTCACAAATAGAGGAGATTAGGATGACCCAGGAGGCACAGAAACAGGAGAGGGCTGTAAGCAATCACTCTGACTGTGTACTGTCTGTGTAGTGTGTATGAATGTACTGACTGTGTATGCGTAGCTGTGATAGCTATATAGAGTACATGTACATTAAGTCCTGTATGTACTGAACAAGCACTATTTTTAACTGCTTTTTATCCTGTGCAATCTATTGTGCTTTAAATTCACCTATTATAATACATGTATGGAGCAACCCCACACAATGGCTGATAATTTCCTTCAAATTTCCCCCCCCCCCCCCCCACACACACACACACACACACACACACACACACACACACACACACACACACACACACACACACAGGCGCAGGCAGAACAAGAGAGAGTCCTGGCTGAGGAGTGGGACAGACGTCGCGTGGTGGAGGCCAAGGCCAGGCTAATACTAGAGTCACAGGAGAAAAGACGCCAGAAAGAGCTGGCTCTCAAACTAGCAGAGGAGAACAGACAATTGGCAGCTTCTCAGAGAGCAAGGCACGTCCTAATATTAGATTACATGTTGATACATGTAGCAGATGTTCCAATTAAGTGATGGCTGGCTACTAAATACGTTAATTTTGAATTATGTAGCCTATTAATAGTTATCTCCCTCTCCCTCTCTCTCTACAGCCGGGAGTACCTGAGCAAGCACGTCTATGTCAACAGCCCCACCAAGGACTACTTTGCCCAATTCAATACCTCAAGTCGATGAACTCTCATAGGCAGATCTAGACTGACTGTATGAAAGACTATTATATTATACATGTACGTGATGTGTTTCCACATGTTTTAAACCATGCATTTCAGATCAATGATTATTAGTTGACATTAATTTTACCGAGAATATACTGGTTCATTAATATAATTATTATTATTATTGTAAATTGCGCATGCAATCCACTGACTTGTATATAATTAATTATTTATATTATGTATAACAGCAGTCTATATCTAATAAACAGAACACAAGACTGTATACTAAAAAGGAGTGTTATAATTATAGTTCGAAGTCAAGTTCTACAACACTCAGTATATAATAGTTTCATCAGCTCGTCAGATTATTAGCCCGACGATGACGGCCAGCATCATGGTTGCCATGGAGACAACTACCATAGCTCCGGAGCCAGGAATAGTGACACCCTCAGGGTTCACAGAGGTCACCTCCTCGCTGGCTAGGAACTCAGATACCTGAGAGTTGGATTGCAGTTGCACGTATTGGCTCCTGAGTTCTTCTGTGAGTCCCTGAACATCAGGGTTGAGTGCTGTGTGTATAGTGTGTGGTGGGTGGAGTGTGTGTGTGGTGGGTGGGGAAGGTGGAGTGTGTGTGTGTGGTGGAGTGTGTGTGTGGTGGGTAGGGAAGGTGGAGTGTGTGTGTGTGTGTGTGGTGGAGTGTGAGTGTGTGTGTGTGGTGGGTGGGGAAGGTGGAGTGTGTGTGTGTGTGTTAATTAACGAACATCTGTACATCTGGTAAAGAATAGCACTGTGATAGCACTATAGAAGCCTTTGTACTATACAAGGGTAAGTCCACACAGCTGTTACATGAGAAATCACCTGAATTCCAAAATACAAAGCGTGTACAAGCTATAATTATCAGTAGGTTGCATGTACATAGAATTGGCAGTGCTATTGTGTGTACGTTATTGCTTGTACACATTTTCACATCACAACCTTGCAGTCATGGTGCCACCCAGGGAAACTTGTACTACCTAACTCCAGCTCACCCTGATCGTCCACGTTGTTGCCACCCTGGAATGTGTCAGTGTTGGTAGCTCTAGTGGCAGTACCGTCCCAGCAGTTACACTCTGACACACAGATGCTGTTCACTCCACATGATCTGGTAGCGGTAGAGTCGCGATTCTCGTTGCTACAGTAGTCCTTTTCGGAAGATGTTGGCTCACAGAAATCAGGGCCATCAGAATCTGTGTGTGTGTGTGTGTGTGTGTGTGTGTGTGTGTGTGTGTGTGTGTGTGTGTGTTGGGTGTACAGTTAAGCCAACGTGTCATTGGGTTCAGACTATTCCAAATATTAACCGTTTAATTTACATAAGATATTGCTCACACACTAAGTAATCACATGCACATTTAACCGCTGGCATTTTAGCTGTTCATGCAAAAATTAAGCCTCTCAAGAAGTATAAGAAAACACTATTTACCAAAGTTGAAAAATCCATTAAGGTCGCCCAAATCTCCCAATAGCCCATCAAAAACTCCGTCCCTCTCCATTTCTTCATCGCTAGCCGACCTCTTTCCAATCGGCAGATTAGGGATATTAATACTGCACTCAGATGAAAGAGTGCTAGCCTGTCAGTGTCGTGTGGGTGTGTGCATGTGAGGATAAGGTAACTATTATTTTGAAAGATCACTATATATTATGTAGATAGGTTTGTACATGTAAGAACATTTTAAGTCATGATTATACGTGCATAGACTAGCTGTCCTTGGGGACCCCATGGAAATAGAACACATTAGTAGACTAAGATTATTTAGTCATGAAAAGAAACTCTAAATTCAGATAATTATCTGTAGAACGTAATTTTGTGTACATCTGAGGATTTATTACTATAAGAATAATTTACTTACCAGGCTTTCAAGGTTGTTAATGATTCGTCCCTCTTCTGCGAAAAGCTCTGCGATGCTTGTCTTCAAATTGTTGATGATGTTTCTAGAATACTGCCAAATTCTGTTAAAATCGCTTTGATAAGCAGTGTATATGGGAGACAGGCAGCCTCTCACAACATTGTTGCAAGTTCCTCGACAAAGTGGTGGAATCTGTTGAGTGCAACGACCACAATAGCTCAAGCGAGCGAGTTCTTCTATACAGCCTTGAACGGGCCTGAAATCAGGATTCGCCAAGCGCAGCAGAAAGTCTCGAATTCGAAGTAGAACTGTGTATGATTGTCGAACAATTAGAATGGACCTATCGACAAGAGCTTGAACATCGCTGTTAACTAGCCCAGTGAGTACTCCTTGTATGCATTGTTGCACCCCTGGTACTATAGACAGAAAACTGGCGAAACCCTGCGACAGGGAATCAAGAATACCACTGACAAAATTATCAATATTAAAATCCGAGTTAGCCTGGATATCAAGATTTGTGATAAGAGATGCCGATATTTGGTTTTCGATCAATGATAGGACATCAAAAGGAAGTGGAGAAGCGGTAGCAAAACTCTCGGTTAGTCCTTCAACAAAACGACCACCAAGATCTATACAGGGAGATAACAAACAGATCACATTAATTCATTGCAAATTGCTGGTCAGCAAGAAGAGCTGATTTAATTTACTACGTACCTAAAAAAAACATGCAGACATGTAGAGAACTGTCAAGTTGCATTTAAATTGTACTAGATCTACTTGTGCCGTTAATGTCAGCTGTGATGTATATACACGTACAACTTACACCCAATGAGCCTGGTTAAAAACTGTTGATACTCTTCACGACTATCACTAAGCTCCTGTGTCAGTGCTGTAGTGAATGCGGCCAGGGCTCGAGTTTCTGCTGTGTTGTTAAGGAACTCAAGGGTGCAGCACTGGGCATCTCCCAGGTCTCCACATAGGGGGAAATTGCCTGCAGCCAACCATGATGTGTAAATGAATTAGCTATCATTTGTGTATTGATAGTTTATAGCTATACCTGAGAATGGAGGTCCAGTGCTCCCCAGCCTGAGTGGGGTACAGTCAGTGATTGGGGGGGCCTGCCCGTTAGTGTAGACACACAGGAGGGTGAGGGTGAGGGCAATCAAGAGCTTCATTTCGCTAGTTACTTAGAGAGGAGAGAAGCACTACTGAAGTACACGGCTTTATAACAGCAATAGTAGCTAGCTAGCTAGACCTGAGAATCTATAGTAGGTACTAGGTACGTCTAGTCCTATGGTCTAGTCTGTGTGGTATGTTTGTATCTATGGTAGACTGTATGTGTGGGTGTGTGCAACTTTGGTACTTTTTGGCACTGATTATTAATAAGTAGATTCATAGTCAACATGTGCTAAATAAGTGGACCTGGCACACAAGTTATTGCTCATGGGGAAGTTACTGTGGCCAGAGTTTGTATACACAGTAGATATAGTCAGAGGAGGTCAGACAGGCGCAAGCAATTCAGAGGAGGCTGGAACCACTTAACCTTAGCTAATTAAGGTCACTAATTGGATTTATCCAAACTTCTTTTGCAGACTACTTCAAGCCTAGTTTTTAGTGTGTATCAGTTTAAAACGTTATTTTTCAGGGGGGGGTCAAATTTTATTTTCGCCAATTTTGCTCAGAAGCAGAGATACAATCAAAAGTCTTTCTCTTGTACTAGCCTCGATATCATGAGCGGCTTGTTCTCGAGGTCACTGCATTGCCTTTGAGACTTGTATCTCTGCTTCTGAGCAAAATTGGCGAAAATAAAATTTGACCCCCCCTGAAAAATAACGTTTTAAACTGATAGACACTAAAAATTAGGCTTGAAGTAGTCTGCAAGAGAAGTTTGGATAAATCCAATTAGTGACCTTAATTAGCTAAGGTTAAGTGGTTCCAGCCTCCTCTGCAAGCAATTAGCCTCTAGATCTGATTACACTCGTGTGGGCGGATAATTATAGTGCTAGAGCTGCACGCACCTGTAGTAGGTCTGTGTGTACTGTGTGTGTGGGTGTGTAGCACAACTCTGCTACATTAACTTTGGGGGACTCCATGAATAGGTATAATTATTCACAACAAGTTGATAATAAGTGGTACACAGTTATTGTTTGTGGGCACATGGGAGATTACTGTGGCCAGAGTCTGTATCCACAGTAGGAAATGAATACAATAATGGCAGTAGTTCCAGCCAGCTTGATTGCAGCTGTCTTTCTACTGCGACCCTTGTTCTTGTTCCCCCCAGGGCGGGCAGTGCCAGGCACCAGCTGTGGAGAGCAAACAGTTCTAGTGTGCATGTACTTCATTATACACAAAACCATAATGTACTATTATTAAAAACTACTGAACAGGTGCATAATATTGAGATTCCACACAATGAGTATGCACATTTTATAGTGGTGGCCCTGGGCAGACCAACACAGTGGCCTGCTAACACAGGTCTAAACACATGCTATGGAGACTTTGAGGCCCATTAACCTGGCTGTATTATAGAGGGTGGCCTGCCAGGTCTAAACACATGCTATGGAGACTTTGGGACCCATTAACCTGGCTGTATTATATAGAGGGTGGCCTGCTAACACAGGTCCAAACACATGCTATGGAAACTTTGGAGTCCATTAACCTGGCTGTATTATAGAGGGTGGTCTGCTAACACAGGTCCAAACACATGCTATGGAAACTTTGGAGTCCATTAACCTGGCTGTATTATAGAGGGTGGTCTGCTAACACAGGTCCAAACACATGCTATGGAAACTTTGGGACCCATTAACCTGGCTGTATTATAGAGGGTGGTCTGCTAACACAGGTCCAAACACATGCTATGGAAACTTTGGAGTCCATTAACCTGGCTGTATTATAGAGGGTGGTCTGCTAACACAGGTCCAAACACATGCTATGGAAACTTTGGGACCCATTAACCTTGCTGTATTATAGAGGGTGGCCTGCTAATTAACACAGGTCCAAACACATGCTATGGAAACTTTGGAGTCCATTAACCTGGCTGTATTATAGAGGGGGCCTCACTGACTAGTTTAAAGGATGACCACAATAGACAGGATTCACCGTTACAATAGCTCAAACCATTATTTCCTACCATAGGATATCACCCACAATAATGATATTTCAATTTCCATTGACTAATTGATACCATTGCTACTAATTGCTGTCTTAAAATTCACATAATAATTATCTCAACTTACTTTGTTGATTTTGATTTCAATCGTTTTAACTTCTTCGCTGAAAGAGGTGACGGCCTCGACAGCTGCTGCAAGCTCATTGGTCAGTTTTTTGACGTCCCTCGACTGCGTGTGGACGTCTAAAAGGTCAGGGTTTGCTTGGACCTGGTTGTCAAGGTAACGGACGGTAGCTTTGATGTAGTTGGTGTGTTTAGTGAGATGAGATAGGATCACTGAAGCCTCGGTACAACTGTGTGTGTGTGTGTGTGTGTGTGGGCGTGTGTGTGGGTGGGCTTAGATTTTGGTATAATAATACAATGTCAGCAGTAGGAGAATAGTAATGTACCCCCATACAAGGATACCCACTCTGATGGTGGTTGGTACTAACCATCTCTTAGGCTAGACACATTTGTGTGCGCCACTATATATACTTCTAATATTCTGGCACATTACTGCAGTACACCAGATAATACAACTAATGAGGATGATCGATTATTTACTAACAATGGTAACAGAAGAGAGCTACTTTAGTTAGGAGTTCAAACACAAAATTAATGTATGTAGAATGCAACTATTACATTTGTATTTTGCATGTATTGCACATTCAAACACCCACACCGCCCACTCACACACCTGATGGTTCTCCCATACGGCAGGTTGGAGGTTTTGGGCATCTCCCATTGTCTCTGGTGTACCTCAGTAATGGCAGCCATTAGCTTCCTCCTGTAGCTGGGCTGAGTCACTCCCATCTGAGGGAGGGGGGTCTGAAGTATCTTTTATAGGAACAAAAAAGCTTTAGGGGAAAAAAACTGCCGATAGATAGAGGCTTGTACATTCATTAAGCTAGCATGCACACTTTGTATAAATCACTGACACACCAACAAAGTTAACGTAGCTAAAGATACTAAAACATGCACAGGCACAGACACACACATCCACCCACCCACATACGCCCACCACCCACACACACACACCATATTGAGGTCTGTCTCTGTTAAACTCATGAGGTCAGAGAACTGAACTTTGCACTGTCTAAAGAGTGGCAGTAGATCTCCGAGTTGTTGTCCTAATAGGAACAACTCCAACTCTCCGTACTGTACACACTGAGAGGGGAGGGGCTCCTGTGAGGGGGCGGGCTGGGGTCTGTGTGTATGTGAGGAGGCGGGTTGGAGTTTGTGTGTGTTGTTTTCTATAATAAGCACAAAGTAGCAAACATTAAAAAAGTTTTTTTAATATTTACGTTCGAGTTCCAATGAATTCCTTGGTCTTAGCGAGAGGTGCCTCGCTCCCTTGTGATAATGTAATTGAGTCCAACCAATCAGCTACCTCCGTGTGACTGCCGTCCAGTGCCAGGGAAAAGGGGGAATCCCCCATGTAGGTGATGGCCTTAGGGTTAGCACCACGACTCACCAACAACTGTGCCACCTGGAGGTGACCTTTACTGGCCGCCAGACAGAGTGCCTGTGTGGGTGTGTGTGTGTGTGTGGGGGGGGAGCATTGAATTCAGGCAATCACAAAGTCAATGTATGCCTATAGTAGAGGATGACAACAACATTTGTTAGTGCACTTTTCAGTTGTTTATGGCTCAAAATAGATACTGAAACACATTTTGGAAGGCTATACATGACTGTAGTACTAAACCAAGTATTAGTTGACCTACACACTAGTTAGCTCTGCAACACTTACAGTCCACTCCCTGGAGTCTTGCTTGTGTATGTCAGCCTCGGCAGAGAGGAGCAGCTCCACTAGAGGCAGGTGGCCATTCTGACTGGCATAGAGTAGGGGAGACATCTGGTGCCTGTGTGTGTGTGTGTGTGTGTGTGTGTGTGTGTTTGGGAAGACCCTTTCAGCTGCCATAACTTAAGTACCGTTGATCCAATGTCAACAATTTTCTGATTTTCTGAAAGCTTAGAAAAAGACCTATCAAATGATGTCATCGAAGTTCATATTTGAGCGATAAAATTATTCGTCAATTTGGCTGTACCATGGATAATAGCCCATGGTCCGAGGCCAAAAAATAACAGATTATACCTCCAATGAAATTTTAAGTCTAAAATTTCATTGATTGCTTAGAAAGAGACGTTTCAAATGATATTATCATTTGAAACGTCTCTTTCTAAGCAATCAAGTACGGCTGTTGAAATAATTATTACACACTGTTAGGGGAAATTGTATAGTAAAAAACTTATTCTCTCACCTGTCGTAGGTGTTGACTTTTGCCCCCTTGTTGAGCAGGAGTCTGGCACAGGAGACGAGGCCTTCCCTCCAAGTCACACTTTTGTGAGCACACACCGCCATCAGAGCCGTGTAGTAGTCTGTGTGTGTGTGTGTGTGTGTGTGTGGGGGGGGGGTAACATTTTCGTCGAGGTTAGCTTGCCCACGAAAATAATTGCATATTTTCGCGAGTATTAAATTGGGTACTCGCAGATAATTGGAAATTGCAATGAATCTCATTAAAACCACTAATTATGAATTTCACAAGTTGAGTTTAAAACATAATGAGCTGAACAGTCAATCTGTGAAAATATGTCACCTTAAGGTACCCGCTATAAGGTAGTAGCAACCACAAAGCATTTATATACCACCCACACATCACATGCACCATTGTCTAGTCACATGATGTTTATTTTGATTGTTTATACAAGTAAAGTGTAGTTTGAACAGTTAACTAAACATGTTTGGCCAATTTTCTAGACCATCACTCAGTGAGGGAGGTTACGACTACAAGTTCATAGAAGAACCTGCAGACTCTCTCAAGTGTCTCATCTGTCTGCTAGTAGTTAGGGAGCCACAACAACATGGCGGCTGTGGGAAGCTATTCTGTAAAGTGTATATTGACAATCACAAGGTCTTCAGCAATAACTGTCCACACTGTAGAAGATCACTCTTGCAAATGGGGCAATCTACCATTTTCCCCGACCTTAAAAGTTAGTAAATCATTACGTGAGAGTGCATTTAATTAGCTATTTAATATAAAATTTATACTGTTTGTAGGTGAGCGGGAGGTGAAGTCTCTGTTGGTTCGATGTCCAACGTCCTGTGAATGGAATGGAGAGCTTCGATCACTAAAAGATCACATGCAGAAAGTCTGTGAGAACACTTTAGTTCCTTGCCCAAACAGTTGTCAGAATGGCAAAACAACACTCGTTCGGAGAAATCTTGATTATCACCTAGCCGATAGATGTCCGAATAGACTACACACATGTACAAAATGTCAGAAAAATATTGTGTTTAAGAATACTAATAACCATAAAATGGTGTGCCCCAAGAGACAGTACACATGCCCACACTGCAGGGAAGCTGGTGTGTATGATGAGAGAACTACTACACATCTAAGAGTCTGTCCTAAACTAGAGATAACATACAAAAAATGCTCACTACCAACATTTCGTTGTGATGAATCTGACCATCCTTTGTTCTGCCCGAATGAACCAGTTCGCTGCACATACTACAATATTGGCTGTGGGGAGAAACCTCTCAGAAAAGATCTGACTAAACACGAGGAGAATGCTCAACTTCACCTTTCACTAGCAACTAAAGAGGTATTGAGGCTAAAGAAAATACAGCTCCGGAAAGATGCACTGACATTCAGAATGAAAAATTTTGAAGAACATAACTTTGAAAAAAAAAGATTTTATAGCCCTCCCTTCCACACGTCAGGAGCAGGCTACAAGATGTGTATCATTGTGTATGTTAATGGTCTTGGTGATGGTAAGGGCACTCATGTTTCAGTGTCTGCCTATCTCATGAAGGGAGACAATGATGACTCCCTGTCCTGGCCGTTCACTGGGACAGTCACAATCGAGCTACTCAACCAATTGGAGGACGATAACCATCACAAGGAGCTAGCCGCCCCATTCTCAGCAGACGGTGAGTACAGTCAGAGAGTGGTGGACGGTGAGAGAGCAGCAAATGGATGGGGCTGGCGTAAGTTCATCTCCCACGCTGACCTCGCTCACAAGCCTCTTAGAAACACTCAGTACCTCAAAGACGACATTCTAATATTTCGAGTATCTGCAGAAGCTCACAAGCCATGGCTAGAGTGTGCCAACTGATTGCAGGACAGTTAAAGTTTTGTCAAATTTGTGTCATAATTATTGCCTATCATTTATATTGAACCTCTACACATGTACCAGTACTTTCCTACATTATGGGCTATAAACATGAAACAAGATCACTACCTACTCAGAGCCTACAAACAATGACATGCTATTGCTCAACGAACACAGTCAGCATATACTGAGATGAGTGCCATTAAGAGTTAAGTACTCCCACAGCAGTATATACCTCTTACAATAATTATAGCCTAAATAAACCTTAAAAGGCGGTTTTATTACAGTGGTAGCTAGAGGTAACCGCTTATAATACAGTACCACCAACTAGTGTGCACATCCCGTGTAAGAATCCCCACCCACCCACTCACTCACCTTTATGAGTGTTAGGGTCGGCCCCTCTCTCCAGCAACAGCTCCACCATCTCCTCACGACCTGTGTCACACGCGTGCAATAATGCAGTCCATCCACTGCTCAGTTGCTCATTCACATTAAAACCTGTACAAATAGCAGATATTGAAACTTTAAATGACCGAAACTTAAGTTCTGTTAGTCCAATTTCAGATATTTTACAATTTTCTGGCAGCTCAAAGCGAGCTCTTTCAAATGGTGTATTAAAATGAGAGTTTATTTTTGAGGCTGATTTTGACAAAAAAGCGTGGGCTATACTATAGGTGGGGGAAAAGTGCAAATTTGGGTCCAGCCAAAAATATTGAGCTGAATATACCATCTGATAGAGTTTTTTCTCATCTTTCAGAAAATCACAACGTCATTGCGATACGACTAACAGAACTAAAGTTATGGGCCCAAACAGTTTAACACTGTACAAATGAAAGCACTGCGGGTGCTGATGCCTCGGTGGAGGTGCCAAAGCTACATAACATAATAATAGCACACATACTAATAGCACACTGTCACAGTCACATTGATTATAATTATCATGATGAACATCTTTAATTTTGCTGCATGCAAATAGTGGGTAATGATCAACCATGATTGTTGTTAAAAACGATCGATGCCAAAAGTTCAAGTCTAAAATTAATGGCTGCAAGTCAGCAGAGCCTTTCACTCTTGCAGCTACCAATAGCTAGCGTTCTAGTGCAGAGCAAACTACTAAGTAGAGTAGTAACACTCGGTGAACAAGTTTTGCTACGGACTCTTCTGAAAAGGCTGCAATGGTATTCCAAGTAAGCAAAACTAGGCATAACTCGAGAACGAAGCATTATTTTGCAAATCCACGGATTAAAATCCAAGTAAACATGACTAGAAGCCAATAGAAACTCTTACTTGCACTTAATTCATCCTTGAGCAGCTGTAGCGGTCTACACACACACACACACACACACACGCACACACACACACACACGCACACACACACACACACACACACACACACACACACACACACTACCGTATACCTCGCTTGCGCATGCGCACCGAGGCATAATTACAAAAATAGCTCACCTGAATCTAGTATTGTATGGACTCTTTCCAGGTTACCCCTAGTGACAGCCAATCGAAGCTCCTCCCCTTGTTCCATCAGTCTGCTCTGTTCCTGTGGATCCGTATCAAACAAAACACACCCTTTTCTGTACTTTGACCTCGGGTCGTCTCCTCCTGTAGGGTTTCTGCTTCGAGGGTTATTCATCTTCGGTTTGTGTGGGAGATTTGGAGAGAATCTGCTCTGCTTGTACTTGATGGTCGTCGGCTGTGTTGCAGCTGATGATTTGATAGCATCAATCTCGAAATTGAGCAGCTTGCTTTCGACTTGATCACTAGGTGGGGGGGAGTCCCCTCCGACAATAAATCCATTTTGTTTAGGCTCGGTATCATCGTCTGTAATAATCGTACCAACATTGCTAACAGGGGGAGGTGCATCCATCGCTGCCGCGTCTTTATCAGTAGCCAGATCACTGGTGGCTGCTCCATTGTTAATGTTGTTATTGTTAGTCGGCTTCTTGGTTATTGTTAGCACAGGTTCATAGTCCAAGTCTCCAGGTGATTGACAATCTCCAAAGTCAAATCCATCATCATCTTCAAAATTACTGTATAGACCATATCCTCCCTCTGGTAGGTAGCTCATCCTGATGTTCTGTACTGTGGAAGGCTTCTAATCTTGCTTAGCTTTTTGCATGCACTTTTGCAGTCCAGCCACGCCCCTCTCTAATTTGTCAACCACGTGGGTGTGGTATTTCTAAATGGAGCCCATTTATTCTATCCAGAGCCCACCATACAAAATGTACAAACATTTTTCTGTCTTCCTAACCCTAACCTACAGTACTATGAGTATACTTTACTGCTTTACATTCTGTCCATTGTATATATCACCATGCTTATACTTGCATAGTTAAAATAACACTGATGCTTTATGTGTAAATCACTGATACTGAAACTGAACAGTCTAGATTGAATTGGTGCCGAAAACTAATATCTACCAAAACACAGTTACACCATTATGGTTCCAGTACTGCAATTGTTACTCAAAGTGTTTTCATTCGCTGCCGTGTCCAATAGTACATTGTCCAAACTCAGTGATGCCTTCCTTTCCATGAGGACGGTGAGGCTGACTACCAGAACACAGGGAGTAGTAACTTGACACACATCTCATTGCCATATTCTCTCGGCCATTTTGTATTTTTATCTCCTCCAGTTTTTAGTTCTTATTCAGATCGTAAGCTTCGTCTTTTGAAGAACAGTTTTTTTGTTGACTGGTAGAACAGAGCATCAGTCGTGGAACTGACAGCAGCTTGTTTGTTTCGTTTCTTCGTGGTAATCAATCCAGGAAAAAAGGGGATTTCACAGACTCACTAACAACTGTGCCACCTGGAGGTGACCTTTACTGGCTGCCAGACAAAGTGCCTGTGTGTGGGTGGGAGGGTGTGCGTGGTGTGTGTGGTGTGAGGGTGTGCGTGTGTGGGGGGCCCGGGGAGCATTGAATTCAGGCAATCACATAATTATCTTTAACTACATTTGTGCAGCAATAGTCTCCCTACAGCTAGAGAATGAATATTGTTTGTGCACCTTCTGAAGTAAGTTGCTTATTGGTCTCTTAAATAGACCTGGTTGTCAAGGTAACGGACGGTAGCTTTGATGTAGTTGGTGTGTTTAGTGAGATGAGACAGGATCACTGAAGCCTCGGCACAACTGTGTGTGTGCGTGTGTGTGTGTGTGGGGGGGGGGGCTTAGATTTGGTATAATAATGCAATGTCAGCAGTAGAACAATAATAATGTGTAATAATTATATGTAATGTACATGCACCCACAGTGATGGTGGTTGGTACCCCCATACAGGGATGCACCCACAGTGATGGTGGTTGGTACCCCCATACAGGGATGCACCCACAGTGATGGTGGTTGGTACCCCCATACAGGGATGCACCCACGTACAGTGATGGTGGTTGGTACCCCCATACAGGGATGCACCCACAGTGATGGTGGTTGGTACCCCCATGCAGGGATGCACCCACAGTGATGGTGGTTGGTACCCCCATACAGGGATGCACCCACAGTGATGGTGGTTGGTACCCCCATACAGGGATGCACCCACAGTGATGGTGGTTGGTACCCCCATACAGGGATGCACCCACAGTGATGGTGGTTGGTACCCCCATACAGGGATGCACCCACAGTGATGGTGGTTGGTACCCCCATACAGGGATGCACCCACAGTGATGGTGGTTGGTACCCCCATACAGGGATGCACCCACAGTGATGGTGGTTGGTACCCCCATACAGGGATGCACCCACAGTGATGGTGGTTGGTACCCCCATACAGGGATGCACCCACAGTGATGGTGGTTGGTACCCCCATACAGGGATGCACCCACAGTGATGGTGGTTGGTACCCCCATACAGGGATGCACCCACAGTGATGGTGGTTGGTACCCCCATACAGGGATGCACCCACAGTGATGGTGGTTGGTACCCCCATACAGGGATGCACCCACAGTGATGGTGGTTGGTACCCCCATACAGGGATGCACCCACAGTGATGGTGGTTGGTACCCCCATACAGGGATGCACCCACAGTGATGGTGGTTGGTACCCCCATACAGGGATGCACCCACAGTGATGGTGGTTGGTACCCCCATACAGGGATGCACCCACAGTGATGGTGGTTGGTACCCCATACAGGGATGCACCCACAGTGATGGTGGTTGGTACCCCCATACAGGGATGCACCCACAGTGATGGTGGTTGGTACCCCCATACAGGGATGCACCCACAGTGATGGTGGTTGGTACCCCCATACAGGGATGCACCCACAGTGATGGTGGTTGGTACCCCATACAGGGATGCACCCACAGTGATGGTGGTTGGTACCCCCATACAGGGATGCACCCACAGTGATGGTGGTTGGTACCCCCATACAGGGATGCACCCACAGTGATGGTGGTTGGTACCCCCATACAGGGATGCACCCACAGTGATGGTGGTTGGTACCCCATACAGGGATGCACCCACAGTGATGGTGGTTGGTACCCCCATACAGGGATGCACCCACAGTGATGGTGGTTGGTACCCCCATACAGGGATGCACCCACAGTGATGGTGGTTGGTACCCCCATACAGGGATGCACCCACAGTGATGGTGGTTGGTACCCCCATACAGGGATGCACCCACAGTGATGGTGGTTGGTACCCCCATACAGGGATGCACCCACAGTGATGGTGGTTGGTACCCCCATACAGGGATGCACCCACAGTGATGGTGGTTGGTACCCCCATACAGGGATGCACCCACAGTGATGGTGGTTGGTACCCCCATACAGGGATGCACCCACAGTGATGGTGGTTGGTACCCCCATACAGGGATGCACCCACAGTGATGGTGGTTGGTACCCCCATACAGGGATGCACCCACAGTGATGGTGGTTGGTACCCCCATACAGGGATGCACCCACAGTGATGGTGGTTGGTACCCCCATACAGGGATGCACCCACAGTGATGGTGGTTGGTACCCCCATACAGGGATGCACCCACGTACAGTGATGGTGGTTGGTACCCCCATACAGGGATGCACCCACGTACAGTGATGGTGGTTGGTACCCCCATACAGGGATGCACCCACAGTGATGGTGGTTGGTACCCCCATACAGGGATGCACCCACAGTGATGGTGGTTGGTACCCCCATACAGGGATGCACCCACAGTGATGGTGGTTGGTACCCCCATACAGGGATGCACCCACAGTGATGGTGGTTGGTACCCCCATACAGGGATGCACCCACAGTGATGGTGGTTGGTACCCCCATACAGGGATGCACCCACGTACAGTGATGGTGGTTGGTACCCCCATACAGGGATGCACCCACGTACAGTGATGGTGGTTGGTACCCCCATACAGGGATGCACCCACGTACAGTGATGGTGGTTGGTACCCCCATACAGGGATGCACCCACGTACAGTGATGGTGGTTGGTACCCCCATACAGGGATGCACCCACGTACAGTGATGGTGGTTGGTACCCCCATACAGGGATACACCCACAGTGATGGTGGTTGGTACCCCCATACAGGGATGCACCCATGTACAGTGATGGTGGTTGGTACCCCCATACAGGGATGCACCCACGTACAGTGATGGTGGTTGGTACCCCCATACAGGGATGCACCCACGTACAGTGATGGTGGTTGGTACCCCCATACAGGGATGCACCCACGTACAGTGATGGTGGTTGGTACCCCCATACAGGGATGCACCCACGTACAGTGATGGTGGTTGGTACCCCCATACAGGGATACACCCACAGTGATGGTGGTTGGTACCCCCATACAGGGATGCACCCACAGTGATGGTGGTTGGTACCCCCATACAGGGATACACCCACAGTACTAGTGATGGTGGTTGGTACCCCCATACAGGGATACACCCACAGTGATGGTGGTTGGTACCCCCATACAGGGATGCACCCACAGTGATGGTGGTTGGTACCCCCATACAGGGATACACCCACGTACAGTGATGGTGGTTGGTACCCCCATACAGGGATGCACCCACGTACAGTGATGGTGGTTGGTACCCCCATACAGGGATGCACCCACAGTGATGGTGGTTGGTACCCCCATACAGGGATACACCCACAGTACTAGTGATGGTGGTTGGTACTAACCATCTCTTAGGGTAGACACATTTGTGTGCTTGAAAGTAGCCTACTTCTAATATTCTGGCACATCACTGCAGTACACCAGATAACACGAGAATGATCGATTATTTACTAACAATGGTAACAGAAAAACTAGTTAGGAGTTCAAATACAAAATTAATGTATGTAGAATGCAACTATTACATGTATTGCACACACCCACACCCACACCACCCACACATCCACCCACACCCACACACACCCACACCACCCATTCCACCCACTCACACACCTGATGGTTCTCCCGTACGGCAGGTTGGAGGTTTTGGGCATCTCCCAGTGTCTCTGGTGTACCTCAGTGATGGCAGCCATTAGCTTCCTCCTGTAGCTGGGCTGAGTCACTCCCATCTGAGGGAGGGGGTCTGAAGTATCTTTTATGTAGGAACACAAAAAACTGCCGATAGATAGAGGCTTGTGCATGCAGTCTTAACGCAATCAGACAATGCACACTTGTAAATCACAGACACACCAACAAATTTAACGTAGCTATAGATATTAAAACATACACAGACACATCCACTCCCACACACACCATATCGAGCTCTGTCTCTGTTAAACTCATGAGGTCAGAGAACTGAACTTTGCGCTGTCTAAAGAGTGGCAGTAGGTCCACGAGTTGTTGCCCTATTAGGAACAACTCCAACTCTCCGTACTGTACACACTGAGAGGGGAGGGGCTCCTGTGAGGGGGCGGGCTGGGGTCTGTGTGTGTGTTGTTTTCTATAACAAGCACAAAGTAGCAAACATTAAAAAAGAATTTTTTTTAATATTTACGTTCGAGTTCCAATGAATTCCTTGGTCTTAGCGAGAGGTGCCTCGCTCCCTTGCAATGATGTAATTGAGTCCAACCAATCAGCTACCTCCGTGTGACTGCCGTCCAGTGCCAGGGAAAAAGGGGAATCCCCCATGTAGGTGATGGCCTTAGGGTTAGCACCACGACTCACCAACAACTGTGCCACCTGGAGGTGACCTTTACTGGCCGCCAGACAGAGTGCCTGCGTGTGTGTGTGTGTGTGTGTGTGTGTGGGGGGGGAAGCATTGAATCACAAAGTCACTGCCTACATATACAGTAGAGAATGACAATATAAATACAAAATTGTTAGTGCACCTTTCAGTTGTTTATGGCTCAAAATAGATACTGAAACACATTTTGGAAGGCTATACATGACTGTAGTACTAAACCAAGTATTAGTTGACCTACACACTAGTTAGCTCTGCATACACTCACAGTACACTCCCTGGAGTCTTGCTTGTGTATGTCAGCCTCGGCAGAGAGGAGCAGCTCCACTAGAGGCAGGTGGCCATTCTGACTGGCATAGAGCAGGGGGACATCTGGTGCCTGTGTGTGTGTGCATGAATAACCGAGCGGATATAAGTGTGTGTGTGTGTGTGTGTGTGTGTGTGTGTGTGTGTGTGTGTGTGTGTGTGTGTGTGTTTGGGACGACCCTTTCAGCTGCCATAACTTAAGTACTGTTGATCCAATGTCAACAATTTTCTGATTTTCTGAAAGCTTAGAAAAAGACCTACCAAATGATGTCATCAAAGTTCATATTTGAGCGATAAAATTATTCGTTAATTTGGCTGTACCATGGATAATAGCCCATGGTCCGAGGCCGAAAAATGACAAATTATGCCTCCAATGAAATTTTAGACATAATAATATGTAAAATATACGGCTGTTGAAATAATTATTACACACTGTTAGAGGAAATTGCATAGCACTTATTCTCTCACCTGTCATAGGTGTTGACCTTTGCCCCCTTGTTGAGCAGGAGTCTGGCACAGGAGATGAGGCCCTCTCTCCGAGTCACACTTTTGTGAGCACACACCGCCATCAGAGCCGTGTAGTAGTCTGTGTGTGTGTGTGTGTGGGGGGGGGGTAACATTTTTCGTCGAGGTTAGCTTGCCCACGAAAATAATTGCATATTTTCACGAGTATTAAATTGGGTACTCGCAGATAATTGGAAATTGCAATGAATCTCATTAAAACCACTAATTATGAATTTCACAACTCGAATTTAAAACATAATGAGTTGAACAGTCAATCTGTGGAAATATGTCACCTTAAAGTACCCGCTATAAGGTAGTAGCAACCACAAAGCATTCCTAGGGCCACCCACACATCACATGCACCATTGTCTAGTCACATGATGTTTATTTTGATTGTTTATACAAGTCAAGTAGTAAAGTGTAGTTTGAACTGTTAACTAAACATGAATGGCCAATTTTCTAGATCATCACTCAGTGAGGGAGGCTATGACTACAAGTTCATAGAAGAACCTGCAGACTCTCTCAAGTGTCTCATCTGTCTGCTAGTAGTTAGGGAGCCACAACAACATGGCGGCTGTGGGAAGCTATTCTGTAAAGTGTGTATTGACAATCACAAGGTCTTCAGCAATAACTGTCCACACTGTAGAAGACCACTCTTGCAAAGGAGGCTATCTACCATTTTCCCTGACCTTAAAAGTTAGTAAATCATTACTAATGTGCTTATATAATATAGCTGTCATTACATGTATAGAAATTTTTTATTGACTACTGTTTTGTACATTGTATATAGGTGAGCGGGAAGTGAAGTCTCTGCTGGTTCATTGTCCAACAGCCTGTGAATGGAACGGAGAGCTTCGATCACTAAAAGATCACATACAGAAAGTCTGTGAGAATGCTATAGTTACCTGCCCAAATGGTTGTAGCAATGGCAAAGCAACGATGATGCGAAAAAACGTTAATTTTCATATCCTAACTAAATGCCCGAATCGACCATATTTGTGTACAAAATGTCGGAATGTAATGGAGTTTAGGAATGTCAAAAGCCATGAACTAAACGAGTGCCCCAAGAGACAGTACACATGCCCACACTGCAATGAAGCTGGTGTGTATGATGAGAGAACTACTACACATCTAGAAGTCTGTCCTAGAGTAGAAATAAAATGCAGAAAATGCTCACTACAAATCTCTCGTTGTGATAAATCTGACCATCCTTTGTTCTGCCTGAATGAACCAGTTCGCTGCACATACTACAATATTGGCTGTGCAGAGAAGCCTCTAAGAAAAGATGTAACTAAACACGAGATGAATGCTCAGCTTCACCTGTCACTAGCAACTAAAGAGGTCTTGAGGCTAAATAAAATACAACTTCGGAAAGATGCATTGACATTCAGAATGAGAAAGTTTGAACAAAACTTGGAAAAAAAAAGATTTTATAGCCCTCCCTTCCACACGTCAGGAGCAGGCTACAAGATGTGTATCCTAGTGTATGCTAATGGTCTTGGCGATGGTGAGGGCACTCATGTCACAGTTGCTGCCCATCTCATGAAGGGAGACAATGATGACTCCCTGTCCTGGCCGTTCACTGGGAGGGTCACAGTCGAGCTACTCAACCAACTGGAGGACAAGAACCATTATAAGGACACAACTACATTCCCAGCAGACGGTGTGTACAGTCAGAGAGTGGTGGATGGTGAGAGAGGGGAAGGATGGGGCTGGCGTAAATTCATCTCCCACGCTGACCTCGCTCACAAGCCTCTTACAAACACTCAGTACCTCAAAGACGACACTCTAATATTTCGAGTATCTGCAGAAGCTCACAAGCCATGGCTGGAGTGTACCAACTGATCGTAGGACAGTTAAAGTTTTGGCAATTTAATGATGTTATATAATAATAATTATTGCCTATAATTTATCACACATGTACCAGTACATTATTACACTTCATTCATACATTATGGGCTATAACTTGAACATCACTACCTGCTCTGACAACACCTAGCCTATACAAACAATGACATGCTATTGCTCAACCATAGATAGAGTAGAGAGGGATTGGAAACAAAAGTACCATCTGTGTATCTCCGCGGTTTTAATCGAGGCTTATTTTGAACACGATCGAGTCTACCCTGAGTAATTCATGAGAATTGTTTTGTTGGCTGTAAAAAGTCCAAGAGCAGTTCTGCTGCTAAACATCGATTTTCATCTCATACTTGAGGCCATTAATTTGGGACACAGAACACTATACTTAGTTACAGCCTTAGCTACCGTATAGCGCGAAATTTTCGAGGCACTTATATTTCGTGGATTGGCCTCTAAAAACCATTTCGTTGCACAATGTTCGCGGAATGACTGCTTACCGGAAGCCACGCCTTTAAATATTTGCACGATAGCAGGTAATTCTAATTAAAGAACAATTTTCGTGGACTTAATTTTCGTATAGAATTCTAACCCACGAAATCCGCGAAAATTAAGCCCCTCGAACATTTCGCGCTATACGGTATATCATATAGTAACTGGCCACAAAATATTCATACTATATGAGAGGGACACCCCCATTGTCTAGTCACATGATGTCCATTTTGTTTGTCTAAGTAGCTAGCTAGCTGTACAGTTAGTTTGGAACTAAACATGTTTGGCCAGTTTTCTAGCCTATCACTCAATGAGGGAGGTTATGACTACAAGTTCATAGAAGAACCTGCAGACTCTCTCAAGTGTCTCATCTGTCTGCTAGTAGTTAGGGAGCCACAACAACATGGCGGCTGTGGGAAGCTATTCTGTAAAGTGTGTATTGATAAGCACAAGACCATCAGAAATGACTGTCCATGCTGTAGAAGACCACTCTTGCAAAGGGGGCTTTTCCCTGATCTTAGAAGTGAGTAAATCTTTACATAAAAAATTAATGTGCTAAATGTGTAGCCTCGAGACCAGCCGTTCGTTATCTGAAAGAACGCCTGGTGAAGTTCCAATGTAGCACTCGTCCAGCTGAGTCAGCGTTTTATAGCATCATAATGATATTCATGGGTAATACACCTTGGGCGGACCTTTGTGGGCAATTACCGGTCCAAGAAATTCCTGGACCGCTGGACAAGTGCTACATTGGAACTCAGATAACGAACGGCTGGTCTCGAGGCTACTAAATGTGCTACACGTACGTGAGAGTACATGTAGCTATTATACTAAACTAGCTGCCATTACATGTATACATTGAATATAACATTGTTTTGTTTTGTAGGTGAGCAGGAAGTGAAGTCTCTGCTGGTTCATTGTCCAACAGCCTGTGAATGGAATGGAGAGCTTCGATCACTAGAAGATCACATGCAGAAAGTCTGTGAGAATGCTATAGTTCCTTGCCCAAATGGTTGTAGCAATGGCAAAACAAAGATGATGCGAAAAAACGTTGATTTTCATATCCTAACTAACTGCCCGAATCGATCACATTCGTGTACAAAATGTCAGAATGTGATGGAGTTTAGGAATGCCATAAGCCATGAACTAAACGAGTGCCCCAAGAGACGGTACACATGCCCACACTGCAATGAAGCTGGTGTGTATGATGAGAGAACTACTACACATCTGGAAGTCTGTCCTAGAGTAGAGATAACATGCAAAAAATGCTCACTACAAATCATTCGCTGTGACGAATCATGTCATCCTTTGTTCTGCCTGAATGAACCAGTTCGCTGCACATACTACAACATTGGCTGTAAAGAGAAGCCTCTAAGAAAAGATGTAACTAAACACGAGGAGAATGCTCAGCTTCACCTTTCACTAGCAACTAAAGAAGTCTTGAGGCTAAATAAAATACAATTCCGGAAAGATGCACTGACATTCAGAATGAATAAGTTTGAAAAACATAACTTAAAAAAAAACAAATTTTATAGCCCTCCTTTCCACACCTCAGAAGCAGGTTACAAGATGTGTATCCGTGTATATGCCAATGGTCTTGGTGATGGTAAGGGCACTCATGTTACAGCGAGTGCCCATCTCATGAAAGGAGACAATGATGACTCTCTGTCCTGGCCGTTTACTGGGACAGTCACAGTCGAGCTACTCAACCAACTGGAGGACAAGAACCATCGCAAGGAGACACTCACATTCCCAGCAAACGATGATGTCAGTGAGAGAGTGGTGAATAATGAGAGAGGGGAAGGATGGGGCTACCCTGACTTCATCTCCCACGCTGACCTCGTTCACAAGCCTCTTACAAACACCCAGTACCTCAAAGACGACACTCTAATATTTCGAGTATCTGCAGAAGCTCCTGACTACAAGCCATGGCTGGAGTGTACTAATTGACTATATATTATAGTTACAGTACCACGTACGTGTAAGTAATTACCTGTGTACCAACTGATTGTAGGACAGTTAAGTTTTGTGTCATATATATATTGCCAATAATTTATCTATAATAATACACATATTATTATAACAGTAATTATTATCATTCCTACATTATGGACTATAAACATGACATAAGATCACTATACCTGCTAATGCAGACAACACCTGGTCTATACAAACAACGACATGCTCAACTAACAAAGTCTGCATACCGTATAGCGGGTATATATTTTTGCGGAAATGCCTTTAGAAAGGTTTCGCGGATTTAATTTTCGTGGAAAAGCGCCTTTTTGCAGCATGCATGCGGTATTAAATTCGCGGTTATAAATGTTCGCGGTACACGCCTAATCCACGACATTTATACCCTCGAAATATACCCGCTATACGGTATACTGAGATGAGTACCATGCATTAATTAAGACTCCCATAGCAGTATGGTATTATAATTACAGCCACTTCAGAGACGCACAGCACATTCTAACAGTCAAAGTACTATTTTACATGTACGTTTTTATACACCAAATATATGTCAGATGTCAAGTACATTTTAAGTGATACAAAATGAATACATGCATTTTTAGAATTAGTGTCGGGCTCCACAAAATATTCATGAGGGGGAAACCCACATATTCTCTAGTCACATGATGTCTATTTTGTTTTTCTATAGCTATATCAGTTTGGAACTAAACATGAATGGTCAATTTTCTAGCCTATCAATCAATGAGGCCGAGGGAGGTTACGACTACAAGTTCATAGAAGAACCTGCAGACTCTCTCAAGTGTCTCATCTGTCTGCTAGTAGTTAGGGAGCCACAACAACATGGCGGCTGTGGGAAGCTATTCTGTAAAGTGTGTATTGACAAGTACAAGGTCTTCAGAAATGACTGTCCACACTGTAGAAGACCACTCTTGCAAATGGGGCTTTTCCCCGACCTTAGAAGTGAGTAAATCATTACATGAAAAATTAATGTGCTTACACGTGAGAGTACATGTAGCTATTACTGAATATAGCTACCATTACTGTAATGATGACATGGAATATGCTGTTTTGTACTTATAGGTGAGCAGGAGGTGAAGTCTCTGCTGGTTCATTGTCCAACAGCCTGTGAATGGAACGGAGAGCTTCGATCACTAGAAGATCACATGCAGAAAGTCTGTGAGAATGCTATAGTTCCCTGCCCAAATGGTTGTAGCAATGGCAAAACAACGATGATGCGAAAAAACATTGATTTTCACCTCCTTACTAAATGCCCGAATCGACCACATTCGTGTACAAAATGTCAGAAGAAAATGGAGTTTAGGAATGTTGAAAGCCATGAACTAAACGAGTGCCCCAAGAGACAGTACACATGCCCACACTGCAGGGAAGCTGGTGCGTATGATGAGAGAACTACTACACATCTGGAAGTCTGTCCTAAAGTAGAGATAACATGCAAAAAATGCTCACTACAAATCTTTCGCTGTGACGAGTCTGATCATCCTTTGGATTGCCCGAATGAACCAGTTCGCTGCACATACTACAACATTGGCTGTGAAGAGAAGCCTCTAAGAAAAGATGTAACTAAACACGAAGAAAATGCTCAGCTTCACTTTTCACTAGCAACTAAAGAGGTCTTGAGGCTAAAGAAAACACAACTTCAGAAAAATGCACTAACATTCAGAATGAACAATTTTGATGTACAAAACGCAGGAAAAAAAGAATTTTATAGCTCTCATTTCTACACCGCAGGCTACAAGATGTGCATGAGAGTTGATGCTAATGGCAACGGTGCTGGTAAGGGCACTCATGTTTCAGTGTTTGCCTGTCTCATGAAGGGAGACAATGATGACTCCCTGTCCTGGCCGTTCACTGGGAGAGTCACATTTGAACTACTCAATCAACTGGAGGATGATAACCATCACAGAGAGACAACCACATTCACAGCAGACAATGTGGCCAGCCAGAAAGCGGTGGATGATGAGAGAGGGGTAGGATGGGGCTGGCAAAGGTTCATCTCCCACGCTGACCTCGCTCACAAGCCTCGTAAAAACACTCAGTACCTCAAAGACGATACTCTAATATTTCGAGTATCTGCAGAAGCTCCTGACTACAAGCCATGGCTGGAGTGTACTAATTGACTGTAGTTACAGTATCATAATTATACATGTAGGAAAGTTGAACTAATTAGTGGACCTGACTGTACATGTACTTTCTTTCAAATATCCATTGTATATAGAAGTGTCTTCATAGATTATAATAATTATAAAACGGCATAATAAACTATCATAACGAGTGTTGCAAGCGTGCGCTTGCTAATGCCTCTCACCATGTTATGCTTTCAATTCGCTCTAAAAGTATTAGTGTTATAGTAGTTTCTATAATGAATTTTATATTAAAGTTAGCTTATCTATATTAACTCACTGAGAAGAAAAGACTTATTTAAATGCATCTATTGTTGTTATTTAAGAAAATTGATTCTTGTAGTTCAGTGTATATAATATCTAAGAAGAAAAGACCTGTGTACATGCATATTGTTATCTATATTGTTATATGGTAGTGTTTTGTGGCTTACCAGGCCTTCAAGACAAAGATGATTCTGCCAGGAGGATCTGGATCTTGGATATTATTTTCTCACACGTGGGGAATGAGCGCGCATACGCATTACATCCACAGGAATAATTAAAGGGTATGTCCAAAGAGATTATTTTCACAAATGACTACTGCTAGCTAGCTGTTTTAACAGATATTTTCTGAGTCTTGTAGCTAACAAAAAGCTAGCGCTTTAGTACAAGGCTAACTCATATGTTGAATAGAAGGTTTGTGCGAACAAATGATGCTATGAAAGATTCTAAAGAGGCTACAACAACAGCCTTCAATATGAGTCAAACTAGCCATAACTCGAGAAAGAAGCTTTAGTTTACTATTCCACGAATCAAAATCCAAGAGAACGTGGCTAGAAGTCTATAGAAACTGCTAGCTTTCGTCGCATTGCAACCGTTGAGCAGTTACAGCTGGAACAGACACACACACACACACACACACACAGTCAGCTTTACCGTATCCCTCGTGCGGCTACGCCTCGAGGCATAATTATTAACAATGACATTGCTCATGCTGCATAATGAGAAAAATAAGTTACTTGCTATTTATGGTACATTAGTAACACATGCATGCATACTAGTGTGTATGCAGTGATATGCCCAGAACAGAACTTTCAAAGTGGTGGCTTTAAATCCTCAATCTCAAAATCCAACAACAAAGTTGCCTCTTACAATAATTATAGCCTAAGAGGCGGTTTTATACAGTGATGGTTATTTTTGTCTATAGAGGTAACTGGTTATACAGCACCGACCAGTGTGGGAACATCCTTGTAAGAATCCCCACCCACTCACCTTTATGAGTGTTAGGGTTGGCCCCTCTCTCCAGCAACATCTCCACCATCTCCTCACGACCTGTGTCACACGCGTGCAATAATGCAGTCCATCCACTGCTCAGTTGCTCATTCACATTAAAACCTGTACAAATAGCAGATTTTGACGCTTTGAATGACCATAACTTAAGTGCTGTTGGTCCAATTTCAGATATTTTACAATTTTCTGGCAGCTCAAAGCGAGCTCTTTCAAATGGTGTATTAAAATGAGAGTTTATTTTCGAGGCTGATTTTAACAAAAAAGCGTGGGCTATAGGTGGCAAATTGGGTCCCACTAAAAATATTGAGTTGAATATACCATCTGATAGTGTTTTTTCTCAGCTTTCAGAAAATCACAACGTCATTGCGATAGGACTAACAGAACTAAAGTTATGGGCCCAAACAGTGTACTAAGTAGCTCACCTGAATCTTTTCAGGTTACCCTTAGTGACAGCCAATCGAAGCTCCTCCCCTTGTTCCATCAGTCTGCTCTGTTCCTGTGGATCTGTATCAAATAAGACACACCCTTTTCTGTACTTTGACCTCGGGTCGTCTCCTCCTGTAGGGTTTCGCTTCGAGGGTTATTCATCTTCAATTTGTGTGGGAGATTTGGAGAGAATCTGCTCTGCTTGTACTTGATGGTCGTCGGCTGTGTTGCAGCTGAAGATTTGATAGCATTAATCTCAGAATTAAGTGGCTTGCTTTCGACTTGATCACTAGGTGGGGGGGAATCCCCTCCGACAATAAACCCATTTTGTTTAGGCTCGGTATCATCGTCTGTAATAATCGTACTAGCATTGCTGACAGGGGACGGTGCATCCATCGCCACCCCATCTTTATCAGTAGCCAGATCACTGGTGGCTGCTCCATTGTTGATGTTGTTATTGTTAGTCGGCTTCTTGGTCATTGTCATCACAGGTTCATAGTCAAGTCTCCTGGTGATTGACAATCTCCAAAGTCAAATCCATCATCATCTTCAAAATTACTGTACAGACCATATCCTCCTTCTGGTAGGTAGCTCATACTGATGTTCTGTACTGTGGAAGGCTTCTAATCTGCTTAGCTTTGTGCATGCACTTTTGCAGTCCGGCCACGCCCCTCTCCAATTTTGTCCAACACATGGTTGTGGTATTTCTAAATGGTGCCCATTTATTCTATCCAGAGCCCACCATACAAAATGTACACACATTCCTAACCTACAGTACTATGATATAGTATATACTTCACTGCTTTACATTCTGTCCATTGTATCGCCATGCTTACAATACACTGATGCTTTGTGTGTAAATCACTGATACTGAAACTGAACAGTCTGGATACTGAAACTGAACAGTCTGGTGCCGAAAACCCGCAATATCTACCAAAACACAGTTACATTCCAGTAGAATTGTTACTCGAAATGTTTTCATTCGCTGCCGTGTCCAACAGTACATTGACCAAACTCAATGATGCCTTCCTTTCCATGAGGTGAGGCTGACTATCAGAGCACAGGGAGGAGTAACTTAACACACATCTCATAGCCATATTCTCTCGGTCATTTTGAGATTATTATCTCCTACAGTTTTTAGTTCTTATTCAGATTGTCAGCTTCGTCTTGTTTGAAGAACAGTTTCTTTGTTGAGTGGTAGAACATCGATTTAGAGCATCAGTTGTGAAACTGACAGCAGCTTGTTTGTTTCGTTTCTTCGTGATAATCAATCCAGGAAAAAGGGGATTTCACGGACTCACTAACAACTGTGCCACCTGGAGGTGACCTTTACTGGCAGCCAGACAAAGTGCCTGTGGGTGGGTGGGAGGGTGTGTGTGTGTGTGCGTGTGTGTGGGTGTGTATGTGTGTGTGTGTGTGTGTGTGTGGGGAGCATTGAATTCAGGCATCACATAATTAGCTTTAACTACATTTGTGCAGCAATAGTCTCCCTACAGCTAGAATGAATTCTATAAAATTGTTCGTGCACCTTCTGAAGTAAGTCGCTTATGGTCTCTTAAATAGATTACTGAAACACTTTTTGGAAGAAAGGCTATATATATATAAACTATTGTTTTTGCAACAAACTAAGCCATGCATTGACATAATAATTGCACTCACAGTCCACTCCCTGGAGTCTTGCTTGTGTATGTCAGCCTCGGCAGAGAGGAGGAGCTCCACTAGAGGCAGGTGGCCATTCTGACTGGCATAGAGCAAGGGAGACATCTGGTGCCTGTGTGTGTGCATGAATAACCGAGCGGATCTAAATGTGTGTGTGTGTTTGGGGACGACCCTTTCAACTTTAGTACCGTTGATCCAATGTAATACAATTTTCTGATTTTCTGAAATCTTAGAAAGAGACCTCTCAAACGTTGTCGAACCTCAGAGTATATATATTTGAGAGAATAAATTAGAGCTGTCCATGGATATACATTTAGCCTATGATCCAAGGACGAAAAATACAAATTATGCACTCGATGAAATTTTGAATTTTTACACATCATTTGAAATGTCTCTTTCTAAGCTTTCACGTTATATGGCTATTAAAATATTACGCACTCTTAGGGGAAATTGCATAATGGTATAATTAATATATTCTCTCATTTGTCGTATGTGTTGACCTTTGCACCCTTGTTGAGTAGGAGTCTGGCACACAAGACAAGGCCCTCCCTCCGAGTCACACTCTTGTGAGCACACACCGCCATCAGAGTGGTGTAGTAGTCTGTGTGGGTATGTGTGTGGGGGGGGGGGGAATCAGCAGAAGCCAGAATATACAGGTAGTATAGTTATGTATCAGAAGAGGTACGACACGAGTACCTTGATTAGGTTTGGTCACTTGTAAAATTCATCATTGTTGCATGTGACTACTTAACTCAATTTGAGGGTACTCGTTTCAGACCTCCTATGTACTATATAGCCTCCTTCATAAGGCCTCAGAAAGGCCTGGGATCGAGGCTAGTCATGTACTAACGCGACAGCCACAAAGCATATTCATAAGGCCACCCACACACCACACCACACCACATTACACCACACCATTGTCTAGTCACATGATGTTTATTTTAAGTAAAGTGTAGCTAAACAGTTAACTAATGAATGACCAATTTTCTAGACCATCACTCAATGAGGGAGGTTACGACTACAAGTTCATAGAAGAACCTGCAGACTCTCTCAAGTGTCTCATCTGTCTGCTAGTAGTTAGGGAGCCACAACAACATGGCGGCTGTGGGAAGCTATTCTGTAAGAGCTGTATAACAAAGTACAGGAGGAACGATTGTCCTCACTGCAGACAACCAATAAGGGCATCTGGATACCAGCAATTCGGAGGAACTATCTTTAACGATTTTAGAAGTGAGTTAAAAGAGCTATACATGTAGAAATAGTACATAGACTATACACTATACATGCACGAGTTTCAATTCGTGTCTTTCCCTATATAGTGGCCTGGCTCTCAAAACATTTCCTGCACTTAAACAGAACGTTTCTATACCCCTATACTATAATTATTCTAGGTGACCAAGAGGTGAAGTCTCTGCTAGTATACTGCACGACCAGCTGTGGTTGGCAAGGGGAGCTGCGATCAGTCGAAGACCACAAGCAAAACAAGTGCGAAAATACTAAAATCCCATGCCCGAATAATTGCGGCATCACGCTTATAAGAAAAAATCTTCAGTTTCATCTTGCGACAGAATGCCTGAGGCGACTCACAAGCTGCCTAAAGTGTAAGCAAGAGATGGAGTATCGAGATCTGGACAACCACATGGCAAGAAAATGCCCCAAGAGACAGTACACATGCCCACACTGCAATGAAGCTGGTGTGTATGATGAGAGAACTACTACACATCTGGAAGTTTGCCCTAAAGTCAAGATCCCGTGTTATAAATGCTCGGGTACATTTTCTCGCTGTGATGAATCAAGTCATCCAGTATTTTGCCCTAATGAACCAGTTCAATGCAAGTACTACAGTATCGGCTGTGCAGAGAAGCCTCTAAGAAAGGATAAGAGTACGCACGAAAAAAATGCTCAGCTTCACCTTTCACTAGCAACTGAAGAGGTCTTGAGGCTAAAGAAAGCACAGTTCTGGAAAAATGCTCTAACATTCAGAATTAAAAACTACAAGGTACTCGGAAATGATTATATTAGCCCTCCCTTCTTAACTTCAGCATCAGGCTACAAGATGTGTATACATGTTGATACTGGTAAAGGCACTCATGTTTCAGTGCATGCCTATCTCATGAAGGGAGACAATGATGACTCCCTGTCCTGGCCGTTCACTGGGACAGTCACATTCGAGCTACTCAACCAACTGGAGGATGATAACCATCACAAGAAAACAGCCACATTCCCAGCAGACCGTGTTTCCAGTCAGAGGGTGGTGGATGGTGAGAGAGGGGGGACAGGACGGGGCCGGACTAAGTTCATCTCCCACGCTAACCTCGATTACAATGCCGATAACAACACTCAGTACCTCAAAGACGACACTCTAATATTTCGAGTATCTGCAGAAGCTCCTGACTACAAACCATGGCTAGAGTGCACCAACTGTGTGTAGTGGCGATATTACAGGACAGTTACTACATTGCCTATAATAGTATAGCTGAGCCAACGCATACAATAATTATAGTACTTTCATACATTATGGGCAACATCTAGCAATGACATGTTATTTGAACGAATAACACAGGCTGCACACTGAGATGAGTAGCTACCAATTAATAAGCTAGATTTCAAATAGTACCAATTACTGTACTTATTCAATTTAAAGCGACACTTTTAAATAATTACGAAGCCAGAGGTCATTTCTTTTGGAGGTTGAAAAATTATGTTGAAGTCTTGGTGTCGCATATTTAGAGGGTCGCATCTAATTGGAGGTTACTCTACTATCCTCGATTATAGGCCACTTAAATTGCATTGTTTTTTGCAGCCTGGAATCGAGGCTGTGGTTTGACCTCTATTTAGGACGCGACATAAAAAAATAATTGTAAACGCTGCAGTCGCTACTTTTAGAGGTCAGAAAATTGGAAAAGATCGAGGGTGTCGCATATTTGGAGGGTCGCTTTAAATCGAATAAGTACGGTAATACTTAGTATAGCGAATATTTTGTCCCCTGAAAATTACCCGCTATACGGTATATAGCACCATGAACTTGCCTCATAAACAACGTACAATATACACCATAAACACATGTTGTACTGAGGGAGAAAACATATAGAATACTGTATAATTGTTCAACCATGTTCTTCGAATTCAGTAATTATGGCTGTTGAAAAATCCGAACTTTCCTTGGGAAATTGTAGAAGCACGTAGCAAAAAATCTCTTTTCATATTCTCTCACCTGTCGTATGTGTTGACCTTTGCCCCTTTGTTGAGTAGGAGTCTGGCACAGGAGACGAGGCCTTCCCTCCGAGTCACACTCTTGTGAGCACACACCGCCATCAGAGCCGTGTAGTAGTCTGTATGTGTGTGTGTGGGGGGGGGTCGTGGGTAAAACTTTTGTCCCCACGAAAATAATGAATTTTTTTATTAAGTACTCGCAGATAATTGGAGATTGCAATGAATCTCATTAAAACTGCCATGAATAACATTAATTTCACAACTTGAGTAAAATTTTAATACCAGCAAAATGAGCTAACAGTGAAATCGCAAACAAATCTATCTGTGGAAATATGTCACCTTAAGGTACCCGCTATAAGGTAGTAGCAGCCACAAAGCATTCCTAGGGCCACCCACACATCACATGCACCACACCATTGTCTAGTCACATGATGTTTATTTTGATTGTTTATATAAGTACGTGTATAGCTGCACAGTTATTACAATCTCTTTATAAGCCTTTGACATTGTCTAGTGAAGTCACATGTAAGTAGCTAGCTGCACAGTTAGTTTGGACTAAACATGTTTGGCCAATTTTCTAGCCCATCACTCAATGAGGGAGGTTACGACTACAAGTTCATAGAAGAACCTGCAGACTCTCTCAAGTGTCTCATCTGTCTGCTAGTAGTTAGGGAGCCACAACAACATGGCGGCTGTGGGAAGCTATTCTGTAAAGTGTGTATTGACAAGCACAAGGTCTTTAGCAATGCTTGTCCATGCTGTAGAAGACCACTCTTGCAATTGGGGCAATCTACCCTTTTCCCTGACCTTAGAAGTGAGTAAACCATTAACGTGAGAGTACTAACTATTTAGTATGAAATATGCTGTTTTGTAGGTGAGCGGGAGGTGAAGTCCCTCTTTGTTCAATGTCCAACAGCCTGTGAATGGAATGGAGAGCTGCGGTCACTAAAAGACCATATACAGAAGGACTGTGGGAACACTTTAGTTCCTTGCCCAAATGGTTGCAACAATGGCTCAACAAAACTTAGACGGAACAACATAGATTTTCATCTACACCAAAAATGCCCAAATCGATTACTTTTGTGTACAAATTGTTGGAAAGACGTCGAATTTAGGAATGCCAAAAATCATGAACTAAACGAGTGCCCCAAGAGACGGTACACATGCCCACACTGCAATGAAGCTGGTGCGTATGATGAGAGAACTACTACACATCTAGAAGTCTGTCCTAAAGTCAAGGTTGAGTGCTCCAAGTGCTTGGTTAAAATATTTCGCTGTGATAAGTCACGTCATCCATTGGTTTGCCCGAAAGAACCAGTTTACTGTAAGTACTACAACATTGGTTGCAAAGAGAAGCCTCTAAGAAAAGACATAGACACACACGAGGAGAATGCTCAGCTTCACCTGTCACTAGCAACTGAAGAGGTATTGAGGCTAAAGAACGAGAAAAATAAACTAACATTCAGAATGAAAAAATTTGAATCCAATAAAAATGATAGTAAAAATATTATTACCCCTTCCTTCCACACCTCAAGAGCAGGGTACAAAATGTGCTTGAGAGTTGATGCTAATGGCTGGGGTGATAGCAAGGGCACGCATGTTGCAGTGTATGCCTATCTCATGAAGGGAGACAATGATGACTCCCTGTCCTGGCCGTTCACTGGGAGGGTCATAATCGAGCTACTCAACCAACTGGAGGACAAGAACCATCACAAGATGATGCTCCCATTTCCACCAGACGATGTGGCCAGCAAAAGAGTGGTGGGTAAAGAGACAGGGACAGGATATGGCTCCCCTGACTTCATCTCCCACGCTGACCTCGCTCGCAAGTTTCTTACAAACACTCAGTACCTCAAAGACGACACTCTAATATTCCGAGTATCTGCAGAAGCTCCTGACTACAAACCGTGGCTGGAGTGCACTAATTGACTATAGCTACACAGTATCATCATTATATGTGTAGAACTAACTTAATTTAGGTTACTCTACTATCTTCGATTGTAGGTCGCATAAATTACATTGTTTCTTGCGGCCTGGAATCGAGGCTGTGGTTTGACCTCTATTTAAGACACAACATAAACAAATAATTGTCAACGCAGCAGTTGCTACTTTTAGAGGTCATAAAATTGGAAAAGATCGAGGGTGTCAAATATTTGGAGGGTTGCTTTAAATCGAATAAGCACGGTATTCCGTGAAAACCTTTCTAACGATCAATCCGCGAAAGTTTATACCCTCAAAATATACCCGCTATATGGTAGAATATACATGTATGTCATACAAGTATCATCATAGATTATAACGACATAATAATTATAGACAATGACATTGCTCATGCTGCATACTGAGATGAGTACCAATATGTTACTCGCTATAATTATGGTACACCTGTAACATGCTGTACACTATTGCAGAGGTATAAATAACAGTCGGTCACCGGTCAATTTCTGAGCAATTAGCGTATTTAACCGGCCATTTAGCTACTTGCTCGGTCATAGTGTCCTAGCATGCAAAGATTGAAGGCCAAAGGTCATATTTATGATGCGCATGCGCACTAAAATAATGATCTCAAAACAGCCATGTGTCTTTGTTCATTGCACAAGAGGAGGCCTAGATATTTATATAGCTATGAAGCAGAGTGACAAGACGACTAGGTAAGCTTCTATTTTATGATCTAAGCATTACTTTACCTTCCATAAACATAGAGATTACTAAGGACATTGCATGGGTAATTTAGTGTCCGACCAATATCACCTGATGGCAGAACAAAATGTATTATGTTAGGACAACTTGTCAGGACAATCCAGATGTGCTATTTATACCTCTGCTATTTGTGCATCCAGTGATATGCCCAAAACTTTGTTCAACAACAAAGTTGCCTCTTACAATAATTATAGCCTAAGAGGCCGTTTTATATAATGGTAGTTATTTTTGTGTAGAGGTAACCGCTTATATAGCACCGACCAGTGTGGGCACATCCCGTGTAAGAATCCCCACCCACCCACTCACTGTTAGAGTCGGCCCCTCTCTCCAGCAACAGCTCCACCATCTCCTCACCACCTGTGTCACACGCGTGCAATAATGCAGTCCATCCACTGCTCAGTTGCTCATTCACATTAAAACCTGTACAAATAGCAGATTTTGACACTTTGAATGACCATAACTTAAGTGCTGTTGGTCCAATTTCAGATATTTTACAATTTTCTGGCAGCTCAAAGCGAGCTCTTTCAAATGGTGTATTAAAATGAGAGTTTATTTTCGAGGCTGATTTTAACAAAAAAGCGTGGGCTATAGGTGGGGGAAAAGTGCAAATTTGGGTCCGACTAAAAATATTGAGTTGAATATACCATCTGATAGTGTTTTTTCTCAGCTTTTAGAAAATCACAACGTCATTGCGATAAGACTAACGGAACTAAAGTTATGGGCCCAAACAGTGTACTAAGTAGCTCACCTGAATCTAGTATTGCATGGACCCTTTCCAGGTTACCCCTAGTGACAGCCAATCCCCTTGTTCCATCAGTCTGCTCTGTTCCTGCGGATCCGTATCAAACAAGACACATCCCTTTCTGTACTTTGACCTCGGGTTGTCTCCTCCTGTAGAGTTTCTGCTTCGAGGGTTGTTCATCTTTGGTTTATGTGGAAGATTTGGAGAGAATCTGCTCTGCTTGTACTTGATGGTCGTCGGCTGTGTTGCAGCTGATGATTTGATAGCATCAATCTCAGAACTGAGTGGCTTGCTTTCGACTTATCACTAGGTGGGGGGGAATCCCCTCCGACAATAAACCCATTTTGTTTAGGTTCGGTATCATTGTCTGTAATAATCGTACTAGCATTGCTGACAGGGGGAGGTGCATCCATCGCCACCACGTCTTTATCAGTAGCCAGATCACTGGTGGCTGCTCCATTGTTGATGTTGTTATTGTTAGTCGGCTTCTTGGTTATTGTCATCACAGGTTCATAGTCCAAGTCTCCAGGTGATTGACAATCTCCAAAGTCAAACCCATCATCATCTTCAAAATTACTGTACAGACCATATCCTCCCTCTGGTAGGTAGCTCATACTGATGTTCTGTACTGTGGAAGGCTTCTAATCTGCTTAGCTTAGCTTTGTGCATGCACATTTGCAGTCCGGCCACGCCCCTCTCCAATTTGTCCAACACGTGGGTTGTGGTATTTCTAAATGGTGCCCATTTATTCTATCCAGAGCCCACCATACAAAATGTACATTGTACACACTCTTCCTAACCCTAACCTACAGTACTATGATATTATAGTATATACTTCACTGCTTTACATTCTGTCCATTGTATCGCCATGCTTACAATACACTGATGCTTTGTGTGTAAATCACTGATACTGAAACTGAACAGTCTAATTGAATTGGTGCCGAAAACCAATAGAATCTCCTCCAGTTTTAGTTCTTATTCAGATTGTCAGCTTCGTCTTCTTTGAAGAACAGTTTCCTTGTTGACTGGTAGAACATCGATTTAGAGCATCAGTCGTGGAACTGACAGCAGCTTGTTTGTTTCGTTTCTTCGTGGTAATCAATCCAGGAAAAAAGGGGATTTCAATGACTCACTAACAACTGTGCCGCCTGGAGGTGACCTTTACTGGCCGCCAGACAAAGTGCCTGTGTGTGGGTGGGTGGGTGTGTGTGTGGGGGGGAGCATTGAATTCAGGCAATCACATAATTATCGTTAACTACATTTGTGCAGCAATAGTCTCCCTACAGCTAGAATGAATTCTATAAAATTGTTCGTGCACCTTCTGAAGTAAGTTGCTTATGGTCTCTTAAATAGATTACTGAAACACTTTTTGGAAGAAAGGCTAGTATACAAACTGTAGTATTATTGTTTTGCAACAAACTAAGCCAAGCATTGACATAATAATTGCACTCACTGTCCACTCCCTGGAGTCTTGCTTGTGTATGTCAGCCTCGGCAGAGAGGAGCAGCTCCACTAGAGGCAGGTGGCCATTCTGACTGGCATAGAGCAGGGGGGACATCTGGTGCCTGTGTGTGTGTTTCAATAACCAGGGCGGATCAAGGTGTGTGTGCTTGGAGACTCTTTCATCAGCCATAACTTCAGTACCCGTTGATCCAATGTCAACAATTTTCTGCTGAAAGCTTAGAAAGAGACCTTTCAAAGGATGTCATCAACATTATGAGATAAAAATAATTTGGCTATATCATGGAATTGTCCCATGGTTCAAGGCTGAAAAATAACAAATTATTTCCTCAACAAAATTTGTCTTTCTAAGCTTTAATATTGGATCAGTATGGCTGTTGAGAAATAATATTACGCACTTTTAGGGGAAATTGTATAACGGTATTTAGCAAAAATGAATCTATATGGAAAATATTCTCTCACCTGTCGGATAGGTACTGACCTTTGCCCCCTTGTTGAGTAGGCACAGGAGACGAGGCCCTCCCTCCGAGTCACACTCTTGTGAGCACACACCGCCATCAGAGCCGTGTAGTAGTCTGTGTGGGTGTGTCGGTGGGTGTGTGTGGAGGGGGAGGGATAATCAGCACAGATATTAGACTTAATAAATACATACGTGTCCGTTATATGAATACTATAAGGCCACAAAGCATATTTATATGCCACCCACACACCACACTAAGCCATTGTCTAGTCACATGATGTCCATTTGTTTGCTAAGTGTACGTGTATAGCTGCACAGTTAGTTTGGAACTAAACATGAATAAGCTATCACTGAATGAAGGAGGTTATGACTACAAGTTCATAGAAGAACCTGCAGACTCTCTCAAGTGTCTCATCTGTCTGCTAGTAGTTAGGGAGCCACAACAACATGGCGGCTGTGGGAAGCTATTCTGTAAAGTGTGTATTGACAAGCACAAGACCCTCAGAAATACCTGTCCACACTGTAGAAGACCACTCTTGCAAACGGGGCTTTTCCCTGATCTTAGAAGTGAGTAAATCTTTACATGAAAAATTAATGTGCTACACGTACGTGAGAGCTAGAGTACATGTAGCTATTCTACTGAATATGGCTACCATTATACATGTATACATTGAATAAAATATGCTATAACATTGTTTTGTTTTGTAGGTGAGCAGGAAGTGAAGTCTCTGCTGGTTCATTGTCCAACAGCCTGTGAATGGAATGGAGAGCTTCGATCACTAGAAGATCACATGCAGAAAGTCTGTGAGAATGCTATAGTTCCTTGCCCAAATGGTTGTAGCAATGGCAAAACAAAGATGATGCGAAAAAACGTTGATTTTCATATCCTAACTAACTGCCCGAATCGATCACATTCGTGTACAAAATGTCAGAATGTGATGGAGTTTAGGAATGCCATAAGCCATGAACTAAACGAGTGCCCCAAGAGACGGTACACATGCCCACACTGCAATGAAGCTGGTGTGTATGATGAGAGAACTACTACACATCTGGAAGTCTGTCCTAGAGTAGAGATAACATGCAAAAAATGCTCACTACAAATCATTCGCTGTGACGAATCATGTCATCCTTTGTTCTGCCTGAATGAACCAGTTCGCTGCACATACTACAACATTGGCTGTAAAGAGAAGCCTCTAAGAAAAGATGTAACTAAACACGAGGAGAATGCTCAGCTTCACCTTTCACTAGCAACTAAAGAAGTCTTGAGGCTAAATAAAATACAATTCCGGAAAGATGCACTGACATTCAGAATGAATAAGTTTGAAAAACATAACTTAAAAAAAAACAAATTTTATAGCCCTCCTTTCCACACCTCAGAAGCAGGTTACAAGATGTGTATCCGTGTATATGCCAATGGTCTTGGTGATGGTAAGGGCACTCATGTTACAGCGAGTGCCCATCTCATGAAAGGAGACAATGATGACTCTCTGTCCTGGCCGTTTACTGGGACAGTCACAGTCGAGCTACTCAACCAACTGGAGGACAAGAACCATCGCAAGGAGACACTCACATTCCCAGCAAACGATGATGTCAGTGAGAGAGTGGTGAATAATGAGAGAGGGGAAGGATGGGGCTACCCTGACTTCATCTCCCACGCTGACCTCGTTCACAAGCCTCTTACAAACACCCAGTACCTCAAAGACGACACTCTAATATTTCGAGTATCTGCAGAAGCTCCTGACTACAAGCCATGGCTGGAGTGTACTAATTGACTATATATTATAGTTACAGTACCACGTACGTGTAAGTAATTACCTGTGTACCAACTGATTGTAGGACAGTTAAGTTTTGTGTCATATATATATTGCCAATAATTTATCTATAATAATACACATATTATTATAACAGTAATTATTATCATTCCTACATTATGGACTATAAACATGACATAAGATCACTATACCTGCTAATGCAGACAACACCTGGTCTATACAAACAACGACATGCTCAACTAACAAAGTCTGCATACCGTATAGCGGGTATATATTTTTGCGGAAATGCCTTTAGAAAGGTTTCGCGGATTTAATTTTCGTGGAAAAGCGCCTTTTTGCAGCATGCATGCGGTATTAAATTCGCGGTTATAAATGTTCGCGGTACACGCCTAATCCACGACATTTATACCCTCGAAATATACCCGCTATACGGTATACTGAGATGAGTACCATGCATTAATTAAGACTCCCATAGCAGTATAGTATTATAATTACAGCCACTTCAGAGACGCACAGCACATTCTAACAGTCAAAGTACTATTTTACATGTACGTTTTTATACACCAAATATATGTCAGATGTCAAGTACATTTTAAGTGAAATATACAAAATGAATACATGTATTTTATGAATTATTGTCGGGCTCCACAAAATATTCATGAGGGGGAAACCCACATATTCTCTAGTCACATGATGTCTATTTTTGTTTGTCTATAGCTATATACAGTTTGGAACTAAACATGAATGGTCAATTTTCTAGCCTATCAATCAATGAGGCCGAGGGAGGTTACGACTACAAGTTCATAGAAGAACCTGCAGACTCTCTCAAGTGTCTCATCTGTCTGCTAGTAGTTAGGGAGCCACAACAACATGGCGGCTGTGGGAAGCTATTCTGTAAGAGCTGTATAACTAAGTACAGGAGGAACGATTGTCCTCACTGCAGACAACCAATCAGGGCATCTGGATACCAGCAATTCGGAGGAACTATCTTTAACGATTTTAGAAGTGAGTTAAAAGAGCTATACATGTAGAAATAGTACATAGTATAGACACACATACAAGAGTTTCGATTCGTGTCTTTCCCTATATATAGTGGCCTGGCTCTCAAAACTTCCTGCACTTAAACATGAGAACGTTTCTATACCCCTATACTATAATTATTCTAGGTGACCAAGAGGTGAAGTCTCTGCTAGTATACTGCACGACCAGCTGTGGTTGGCAAGGGGAGCTGCGATCAGTCGAAGATCACAAGCAAAACAAGTGCGAAAATAATATAACCCCATGCCCAAATGATTGCGGCTTCGCGCTTATAAGAAAAAATCTTCAGTTTCATCTTGCAACAGACTGCCTGAGGCGACTCACAAGCTGCCTAAAGTGTAAGCAAGAGATACAGTATCGAGATCTGGACAACCACATGGCAAGAAAGTGCCCCAAGAGACAGTACACATGCCCACACTGCAATGAAGCTGGTGTGTATGATGAGAGAACTACTACACATCTGGACGTCTGTCCTAAAGTCAAGATCCCGTGTTATAAATGCTCGGGTACATTTTCTCGCTGCGATGAATCAAGTCATCCAGTATTTTGCCCTAATGAACCAGTTCAATGCAAGTACTACAGTATCGGCTGTGCAGAGAAGCCTCTAAGAAAGGATAAGAGTACGCACGAAAAAAATGCACAGCTTCACCTTTCACTAGCAACAGAAGAGGTATTGAGGCTAAAGAAAGCACAGTTCTGGAAAAATGCTCTAACATTCAGAATTAAAAACTACAAGGTACTCGAATTAGAAGGAAAAGATTTTTATAGCCCTCCCTTCTTAACTTCAGCATCAGGCTACAAGATGTGTATACGTGTTGATACTAGTAAAGGCACTCATGTTTCAGTGTATGCCTATCTCATGAAGGGAGACAATGATGACTCCCTGTCCTGGCCATTCACTGGGAGAGTTACATTTGAGCTACTCAACCAACTGGAGGATGATAACCATCACAAGTGGACAACCAGATTCTCAGCAGATAGTGTTTCCAGTCAGAGAGTGGTGGATCATGAGAGAGGGGGGAAAGGATATGGCCGGCCTAAGTTCATCTCCCACACTGACCTCGCTCACAAGCCTCTTACAAACACTCAGTACCTCAAAGACGACACTCTAATATTCCGAGTATCTGCAGAAGCTCCTGACTACAAGCCATGGCTGGAGTGTACTAATTGACTGTATAAAAATTAATAGCTACATTATCATAATTATACGTGTAGGAAAGTTGAACTAATTAATGGACCTGACTGTACATGTAATTTCTTTCAAATATCCATTGTATATACAAGTATCTTCATAGATTAAAATAATTATAAAACGACATAATAAACTATCATAACAAGTGTTGCAAGCGTGCGCTTGCTAATGCCTCCCGCCATGTTTTGCTTTCGCTCTAAAAGTATTAGTGTTATAGTAGTTTCTATAATGAATTTTATATTAAAGTTAGCTTATCTATATAAAGTCACTGAGAAGAAAAGACTTATTTAAATGCATCTATTGTTGTTATTTAAGAAAATTGATTCTTCCAGGATTTGTAGTTCAGTGTATATAATGTCTAAGAAGAAAAGACCTGTGTACATGCATATTATTATCTATATTGTTATATGGTAGTGTTTTGTGGCTTACCAGGCCCTCAAGACAAAGATGACTCTGCCAGGAGGATCTGGATCTTGGATATTATTTTCTCACACGTGGGGAATGAGCGCGCATGCGCATTACATCCACAGGAATAATTAAAGGGTGTGTCCAAAGGGATCATTTTCACAAATGACTACTGCTAGCTAGCTGTTTTAACAGATATTTTCTGAGTCTTGTAGCTAACAAAAAGCTAGCGCTTTAGTACAAGGCTAACTCATATGTTGAATAGAAAGTTTGTGCGAACAAATGATGCTATGAAAGATTCTAAAGAGGCTACAACAGCCTTCAATATGAGTCAAACTAGCCATAACTCGAGAAAGAAGCTTTAGTTTACTATTCCACGAATCAAAATCCAAGAGAACGTGGCTAGAAGTCTATAGAAACTGCTAGCTTTCGTCGCATTGCAACCGTTGAGCAGTTACAGCTGGAACAGACACACACACACACACACACACACACACACACACAGTCAGCTTTACCGTATCCCTCGTGCGGCTACGCCTCGAGGCATAATTATTAACAATGACATTGCTCATGCTGCATAATGAGAAAAATAAGTTACTTGCTATTTATGGTACATTAGTAACACATGCATGCACACTAGTGTGTGTCCAGTGATGTGCCCAGAACAGAACTTTCAAAGTGGTGGCTTTAAATCCTCAATCTCAAAATCCAACAACAAAGTTGCCTCTTACAATAATTATAGCCTAAGAGGCGGTTTTATACAGTGATGGTTATTTTTGTCTATAGAGGTAACTGGTTATACAGCACCGACCAGTGTGGGAACATCCCGTGTGGGAACATCCCGTGTAAGAATCCCCACCCACCCACTCACCTTTATGAGTGTTAGGGTCGGCCCCTCTCTCCAGCAACATCTCCACCATCTCCTCACGACCTGTGTCACACGCGTGCAATAATGCAGTCCATCCACTGCTCAGTTGCTCATTCACATTAAAACCTGTATAAATAGCAGATTTTGACACTTTGAATGACCATAACTTAAGTGCTGTTGGTCCAATTTCAGATATTTTACAATTTTCTGGCAGCTCAAAGCGAGCTCTTTCAAATGGTGTATTAAAATTAGAGTTTATTTTCGAGGCTGATTTTAACAAAAAAGCGTGGGCTATATATAGGTGGAGGAAAAGTGCAAATTTGGGTCCCACTAAAAATATTGAGTTGAATATACCATCTGATAGTGTTTTTTCTCAGCTTTCAGAAAATCACAACGTCATTGCGATAGGACTAACGAAACTAAAGTTATGGGCCCAAACAGTGTATAAGTAGCTCACCTGAATCTAGTATTGCATGGACCCTTTTCAGGTTACCCTTAGTGACAGCCAATCGAAGCTCCTCCCCTTGTTCCATCAGTCTGCTCTGTTCCTGTGGATCTGTATCAAATAAGACACACCCTTTTCTGTACTTTGACCTCGGGTCGTCTCCTCCTGTAGGATTTCGCTTTGAGGGTTACTCATCTTCAATTTGTGTGGGAGATTTGGAGAGAATCTGCTCTGCTTGTACTTGATGGTCGTCGGCTGTGTTGCAGCTGAAGATTTGATAGCATTAATCTCAGAATTAAGTGGCTTGCTTTCGACTTGATCACTAGGTGGGGGGGAATCCCCTCCGACAAAAAAACCCATTTTGTTTAGGCTCGGTATCATCGTCTGTAATAATCGTACTAGCATTGCTGACAGGGGGAGGTACATCCATCGCCACCGCGTCTTTATCAGTAGCCAGATCACTGGTGGCTGCTCCATTGTTGATGTTGTTATTGTTAGTCGGCTTCTTGGTCATTGTCATCACAGGTTCATAGTCAAGTCTCCTGGTGATTGACAATCTCCAAAGTCAAATCCATCATCATCTTCAAAATTACTGTACAGACCATATCCTCCTTCTGGTAGGTAGCTCATACTGATGTTCTGTACTGTGGAAGGCTTCTAATCTGCTTAGCTTTGTGCATGCACTTTTGCAGTCCGGCCACGCCCCTCTCCAATTTTGTCCAACACATGGTTGTGGTATTTCTAAATGGTGCCCATTTATTCTATCCAGAGCCCACCATACAAAATGTACATTGTACACATTCCTAACCTACAGTACTATGATATAGTATATACTTCACTGCTTTACATTCTGTCCATTGTATCGCCATGCTTACAATACACTGATGCTTTGTGTGTAAATCACTGATACTGAAACTGAACAGTCTGGATACTGAAACTGAACAGTCTGGTGCCGAAAACCCGCAATATCTACCAAAACACAGTTACATTCCAGTAGAATTGTTACTCGAAATGTTTTCATTCGCTGCCGTGTCCAACAGTACATTGTCCAAACTCAATGATGCCTTCCTTTCCATGAGGTGAGGCTGACTATCAGAGCACAGGGAGGAGTAACTTAACACACATCTCATAGCCATATTCTCTCGGTCATTTTGAGATTATTATCTCCTACAGTTTTTAGTTCTTATTCAGATTGTCAGCTTCGTCTTCTTTGAAGAACAGTTTCCTTGTTGACTGGTAGAACATCGATTTAGAGCATCAGTCGTGGAACTGACAGCAGCTTGTTTGTTTCGTTTCTTCGTGGTAATCAATCCAGGGAAAAGGGGATTTCACGGACTCACTAACAACTGTGCCACCTGGAGGTGACCTTTACTGGCCGCCAGACAAAGTGCCTGTGGGTGGGTGGGAGGGTGTGTGTGTGTGTGCGTGTGTGTGGGTGTGTATGTGTGTGTGTGTGTGTGTGTGTGGGGAGCATTGAATTCAGGCATCACATAATTAGCTTTAACTACATTTGTGCAGCAATAGTCTCCCTACAGCTAGAATGAATTCTATAAAATTATTCGTGCACCTTCTGAAGTAAGTCGCTTATGGTCTCTTAAATAGATTACTGAAACACTTTTTGGAAGAAAGGCTATATATATATATAAACTGTTGTTTTTGCAACAAACTAAGCCATGCATTGACATAATAATTGCACTCACAGTCCACTCTCTGGAGTCTTGCTTGTGTATGTCCGCCTCGGCAGAGAGGAGGAGCTCCACTAGAGGCAGGTGGCCATTCTGACTGGCATAGAGTAGGGGGGACATCTGGTGCCTGTGTGTGTGTGCATGAATAACCGGGCGGATCTAAGTGTGTGTGTGTGTTTGGGGACGACCGTTGATCCAATGTAATACAATTTTCTGATTTTCTGAAATCTTAGAAAGAGACCTCTCAAACGGTGTCGATCCTCAGAGTATATATATTTGAGAGAAAAAATTAGAGCTGTCCATGGATATACATTTAGCCCATGGTCCAAGGCCGAAAATACAAATTATGCATTCGATGAAATTTTGAATTTTTACACATCATTTGAAACGTCTCTTTCTAAGCTTTCACGTTATATGGCTATTAAAATATTACGCACTCTTAGGGGAAATTGTATAATGGTATAATAAATATATTCTCTCATCTGTCGTATGTGTTGACCTTTGCACCCTTGTTGAGTAGGAGTCTGGCACACAAGACAAGGCCCTCCCTCCGAGTCACACTCTTGTGAGCACACACCGCCATCAGAGTGGTGTAGTAGTCTGTGTGGGTATGTGTGTGGGTGGGTGGAGGGGGGAATCAGCAGAAGCCAGAATATACATGTAATATAGTTATGTATCAGAGGAGGTACGACATGAGTACCTTGATTAGGTTTGGTCACTTGTAAAATTGATCATTGTTGCATGTGACTAATTAACTCAATTTGAGGGTACTTGTGTCAGACCTCCTCATGTACTAGCCTCCTTCATAAGGCCTCAGAAAGGCCTGGGATCGAGGCTAGTCATGTACTAACGCGACAGCCACAAAGCATATTCATAAGGCCACCCACACACCACACCACACCACATTACACCACACCATTGTCTAGTCACATGATTTATTTTATAAGTAAAGTGTAGCTAAACAGTTAACTAATAATGAATGATCAATTTTCTAGCCTATCACTCAATGAGGGAGGTTATGACTACAAGTTCATAGAAGAACCTGCAGACTCTCTCAAGTGTCTCATCTGTCTGCTAGTAGTTAGGGAGCCACAACAACATGGCGGCTGTGGGAAGCTATTCTGTAAGAGCTGTATAACTAAGTACAGGAGGAACGATTGTCCTCACTGCAGACAACCAATCAGGGCATCTGGTTACCAGCAATTCGGAGGAACTATCTTTAACGATTTTAGAAGTGAGTTAAAAGAGCTATACATGTAGAAATAGTACATAGTATAGACACACATACAAGAGTTTCGATTCGTGTCTTTCCCTATATATAGTGGCCTGGCTCTAAAAACATTTCCTGCACTTAAACATGAGAACATTTCTATACCCTTATACTATAATTATTCTAGGTGACCAAGAGGTGAAGTCTCTGCTAGTATACTGCATGACCAGCTGTGGTTGGCAGGGGGAGCTGCGATCAGTCAAAGATCATGAGAAAAACAAGTGTGAAAATAATATAACCCCATGCCCAAATGATTGCGGCATCACGCTTATAAGAAAATATCTTCAGTTTCATCTTGCGACAGAATGCCTAAGGCGACTCACAAGCTGCCTAAAGTGTAAGCAAGAGATACAGTATCGAGATCTGGACAACCACACGGTAAGAAAGTGCCCCAAGAGACGGTACACATGCCCACACTGCAATGAAGCTGGTGTGTATGATGAGAGAACTACTACACACGTAAGAGTCTGTCCTAGAGTCAAGATCCCGTGTTATAAATGCTCGGGTACATTTTCTCGCTGCGATGAATCACGTCATCCAGTATTTTGCCCTAATGAACCAGTTCAATGCAAGTACTACAGTATCGGCTGTGCAGAGAAGCCTCTAAGAAAGGATAAGAGTACGCACGAAAAAAATGCACAGCTTCACCTTTCACTAGCAACAGAAGAGGTATTGAGGCTAAAGAAAGCACAGTTCTGGAAAAATGCTCTAACATTCAGAATTAAAAACTACAAGGTACTCGAATTAGAAGGAAATGATTATAGCCCTCCCTTCTTAACTTCAGCATCAGGCTACAAGATGTGTATACGTGTTGATACTGGTAAAGCCACTCATGTTTCAGTGTATGCCTATCTCATGAAGGGAGACAATGATGACTCCCTGTCCTGGCCGTTCACTGGGAGAGTTACATTCGAGCTACTCAACCAACTGGAGGATGATAACCATCACAAGGAGACAACCACATTCACAGCAGACAGTGTTTCCAGTCAGAGGGTGGTGGATGGTGAGAGAGGGGGGACAGGACGTGGCCGGACTAAGTTCATCTCCCACGCTAACCTCGATTACAATGCCGATAACAACACTCAGTACCTCAAAGACGACACTCTAATATTCCGAGTATCTGCAGAAGCTCCTGACTACAAACCATGGCTGGAGTGTACTAACTGTGTGTAGTGGCGTTATTACATAGGACATGCAGTTACTAATTTGTGTGACATTGCCTATAATAGTATAGCTGAGCCAACGCATATAATAATTATATAGTACTTTCATAAGCAATGACATGTTATTTGAACAAATAACACAGGCTGCACACTGAGATGAGTAGCTACCAATTAATAAGCTAGATTTCAAATAGTACCAATTACCGTACTTATTCGATTTAAAGCGACACTTTTAAATAATTACAAAGTCAGAGGTCGTTTCTTTTGGAGGTTGAAAAATTATGTTGAAGTCTTGGTGTCGCATATTTAGAGGGTCGCATCTAATTGGAGGTTACTCCACTATCCTCGATTATAGGCTGCTTAAATTACATTGTTTCTTGCAGCCTGGAATCGAGGCTGTGGTTTGACCTCTATTTAGGACGCGACATAAAAAAATAATTGTCAACGCTGCAGTCGCTACTTTTAGAGGTCAGAAAATTGGAAAAGATCGAGGGTGTCGCATATTTGGAGGGTCGCTTTTCGCTTTAAATCGAATAAGTGCGGTATATAGCACCATGAACTTGCCTCATAAACAACGTACAATATACAATACATGCGTGCCATAAACACATGTTGTACTGAGGGAGAAAACATATAGAATACCGTATAATTGTTCAACCATGTTCGAATTCAGTAATTATGGCTGTTGAAAAATCCGAACCCTCCTTGGGAAATTGTAGAAGCACGTAGCAAAAAAAAAATCTTTTCATATTCTCTCACCTGTCGTATGTGTTGACCTTTGCCCCTTTGTTGAGTAGGAGTCTGGCACAGGAGACGAGGCCTTCCCTCCGAGTCACACTCTTGTGAGCACACACCGCCATCAGAGCCGTGTAGTAGTCTGTATGTGTGTGTGTGTGGGGGGGTCGTGGGTAAAACTTTTGTCCCCACAAAAATAATAAATTTTTATATTAAATCGCAAAAGTACTCGCAGATAATTGGAGATCGCAATGAATCTCATTAAAACCGCCATGAATAACATTAATTTCACAACTTGAGTAAAATTTTAATACCAGCAAAATGAGCTGAACAGTGAAATCGCAAACAAATCTATCTGTGAAAATATGTCACCTTAAGATACCCGCTATAAGGTAGTAGCAGCCACAAAGCATTTTATATGCCATCCACACATCACACCACACCAAGCCATTGTCTAGTCACATGGTATCTATCGTGTTTCTCTATATAAGTACGTGTATAGCTGCACAGTTATTACAATCTCTTTATAAGCCTTTGACATTGTCTAGTGAAGTCACATGTAAGTAGCTAGCTGCACAGTTAGTTTGGACTAAACATGTTTGGCCAATTTTCTAGCCCATCACTGAATGAGGGAGGTTATGACTACAAGTTCATAGAAGAACCTGCAGACTCTCTCAAGTGTCTCATCTGTCTGCTAGTAGTTAGGGAGCCACAACAACATGGCGGCTGTGGGAAGCTATTCTGTAAAGTGTGTATTGACAAGCACACGGTCTTTAATAGCACTGACTGTCCACACTGTAGAAGATCACTCTTGCAAATGGGGCTTTTTACTGACCTTAGAAGTGAGTAAATCATTACATGAAAAAATTGCTAACACGTGAGAGTACATGTAACTATTATACTAAATATAGCTGCCATTATATGTATACATTGAATATAACATTGTTTTGTTTTGTAGGTGAGCAGGAAGTGAAGTCTCTGCTGGTTCATTGTCCAACAGCCTGTGAATGGAACGGAGAGCTTCGATCACTAGAAGACCACATGCAGAAAGTTTGTGAGAATGCTATAGTTCCCTGCCCAAATGGTTGTAGCAATGGCAAAACAACGATGCTGCGAAAAAACGTTGATTTTCATATCCTTACTAAGTGCCCGAATCGACCACACTCCTGTACAAAATGTCAGAATGTAATGGAGTTTAGGAATGTCAAAAGCCATGAACTAAACGAGTGCCCCAAGAGACAGTACACATGCCCACACTGCAATGAAGCTGGTGTGTATGATGAGAGAACTACTACACATCTAGAAGTCTGCCCTACAGTAGAGATCAAATGCAAAAAATGCTCACTACAGATCATTCGCTGTGATGAATCTAATCATTCTTTGGATTGCCCAAATGAACCAGTTTGCTGCACATACTACAACATTGGCTGTGCAGAGAAGCCTCTAAGAAAGGATCAAAGTGCACACGAAGAAAACGCTCAGCTTCACCTGTCACTAGCAACTAAAGAAGTCTTGAGATTAAAGAACAAAATACTCGTGAAGAATACACTAACATTTAAAATGAAAAAGTTTCAAGCACATCAATTGGATAACAAATACTTTTATTATAGCCCTCCTTTCTACACCTCAGGAGCAGGTTACAAGATGTGTATCCGTGTATATGCCAATGGCTTTGGTGATGCTAAGGGCACTCATGTTACAGTGGGTCCCTTTCTCATGAAGGGGGACAATGATGACTCCTTGTCCTGGCCGTTCACTGGGATAGTCACAATCGAGCTACTCAACCAACTGGAGGATAAGAACCATCTCAAGATAAAAATCAAATTTCTACCAGATAATGTAGCCAGTCAGAGAGTGGTGGATGGTGAGAGAGCAGCAAATGGAAGGGGCTGGGGTAAGTTCATCTCCCACGGTGACCTTGCTCACAAGCCTCTTACAAACACTCAGTACCTCAAAGACGATACTCTAATATTTCAAGTATCTGCAGAAGCTCCTGACTACAAGCCATGGCTGGAGTGTAACTAATTGACTGTAGTTACATTATCATAATTATACGTGTAGGAAAGTTGAACTAATTAGTGGACCTGACTGACTGTACATGTACTTTCTTTCTATAATTATATAGAATTATGTCATACAGTAGAACCTCGCTAATCCGAATAGAGCTGGACCAGACCCTATTCGAATACACGGATTAACGGGTGTCATTAATTGATTATGAATATTATTAACGAGGACACTTTTGTACATGTATTATGATGTTACTGTGGCCAGAAGGGAAGCTGCTAGCTAGAATAGTCAACTTTCTTTCCAATACAGTGAGTCTTGTGAGCTCTCTCTTTGCAGTGGCCATTATCTAGATGGGCGTGCCCGTCTCCAGGCCATAAAAGGGGGGTCCTTCTGTGCATTTACTGTAGGAATCAGAGGTTACAAAGAAAATTAGAACCTTAATTAACAATCGTGACCAACCTCCTCTGGTACGGGATACAGCAGAACGAATGCTAGATAGGGCTGAACCAGTCCCCCCTTTTTATGGCTGGGGACGGGCACGCCCATCTAGCCATTGTCTTGAGCGAGGTATTGAGCAGTTTATTATTTCTGATTCAGCAATGCAAGGTAGATTGCGCATGCGCAGTAGTCTATTCTACTGATAGCCCCTCCTCTTTTTCAGTTTGTCATTTTGTCTGGATTTGTGAGGTTTCGGACTAATTAGAGAAGTTCTACCAAGGGCGTATAAAAGAAGAGAGGGCATGCAACTCCACTATTTGTACACGTAGCTAGCAGAGTTCAAACGTGGGCGGAGGAATGTGTGCATTTGCATGAAGTGCAGAAATTTCATTTCATGCACAGTCATGCACATTCATCCGCCCACGTTTGAACTCTGCTCATATAGGAGTTGCATGCCCTCTCTTCTTTTATACGCCCTTGGTTCTACTAAGTATCTTCATAGATTATAATAAAATAATTATCATATAAACCATGACATTGCTCATGCTGCACACTGAGATGAGTACGAAATAAGTTACTAGCTATATACACATACATGTAATTATCAATAATATTATGGCGCATGACTATATAATTAGTACATGCTTGTTACAGGTAATTAAAATGCATGTAATAGCCGCATGCAGGTAACATGCACACACACTACTGTGTATCCAGTGATGTGCCCAGAACTTTCAAAGTGGTGGCTATATTTTAAATCCTCAATCTCTCAATCTCAACAACAAAGTTGCCTCTTACAATAATTATGGCCTAAGAGGCGGTTTTTATTATAGTATAGTTAGATTATACAGCACCGACCAGTGTGGGCACATCCTTGTAAGAATCCCCACCCACCCACTCACCTTTATGAGTGTTAGGGTCAGCCCCTCTCTCCAGCAACAGCTCCACCATCTCCTCACGACCTGTGTCACACGCGTGCAATAATGCAGTCCATTCACTGCTCAGTTGCTCATTCGCATTAAAACCTGTACAAATAGCAGATTTTGAACTTTGAATGACCGTAACTTAAGTTCTGTTGGTCCAATTTCAGATATTTTACAATTTTCTGGCAGCTCAAAGCAAGCTCTTTCAAATGGTGTATTTTTTCAAGGCTGATTTTGACAAAAAAGCGTGGGCTATAGGTGGGGAAAAAGTGAAAATTTGGGTCCGACCAAAAATATTAAGCTGAATATACCATCTGATAGAGTTTTTTCTCAGCTTTCAGAAAGTCACAACGTCATTGCGATAGGACTAACGGAACTAAAGTTATGGGTCCAAACAGTTTAACACTGTACAAATACAAAAGTAGCTCACCTGAATCTAGTATAGTATTGCAATGACACTTTCCAGATTACCCCTAGTGTGACAGCCAATCGAAGCTCCTCCCCTTGTTCCATCAGTCTGCTCTGTATCAAACAAGACACACCCCTTTCTGTACTTTGACCTCGGGTCGTCTCCTCCTGTAGGGTTTCTGCTTCGAGGGTTGTTCATCTTGGGTTTGTGTGGAAGATTTGGAGAGAATCTGCTCTGCTTGTACTTGATGGTCGTCGGCTGTGTTGCAGCTGATGATTTGATAGCATCTTGAGTTTTTGTCTCCTCCAGTTTTTAGTCTTATTCAGTTTCAATGTTGTCAGCTTCGTCTTCTAGTCATCTTAACAGTGTGCAGCTTTCTTGTAACCTCGCCTAGCTTTTCGTGATTAAAATTTTCTTCAACAAGATCAGCTTGTTCATAAAAATAACTGAATTTTACCATAGATAGTAGAGGAAGGGGATTGTGAACGAGATCACGTGCGCTATAGATCATACATGAGAGCTGAGGTCTATCCGCGTTAGACCGCGAATTGACTAATTTTGAGCGGGCTAAAGACTTTTCAGAGTTTTACTCGGTTCTAAAGGTAAGAAACGACTATCTAAGAGCTTTAATGTCAGTAGTAATCTATACTAACAATATTTTGAGCGTTTTAAGTAATAAGATATACCTGTTGAGCTACAAGTTAGCTATGACTCACCATTTACCTGTTTTTAGCACTGTTTGGGGAGAATCTAGTTTCTGATACACTTTTAGAAGCTAGTAAGCATATTGGCTGTTTCCTTGACTTGAGCTTTAACAGGATAGCCCCTTTTTTTGATATGTAAGCTTTTTGTTGTTCTCCAGTGTTGTGAAATAAGTCGAATGGGGTGCCTTCTTTGTGTGGGGTGTCCTGATCTGACTGTTCACAATTGAAAGTTTTAGTGTGAATTTTCTGATTCTTTTAGCTTTACTCTATGAGAATAGCTATTACATAGTAGCTGTACTAACTCGAAAGAAGAATTTTTCCTCAATGAAAAAGTGTGAAAATGTCATGTTGCTCTTTTCCCACACAGGTGTGATTGTAAACAATGGGCATGGGAAGTCAGAAATTGCGTTTTTTTCAGCAAAAGAAAAGCAAGAAGCAGCAGACATCCCCCGTCTGCTCTCATCAGCCTTTACCTGAGTCGACCAGCAACTCTTGAATCTCTCCACTTCTTGGTTGCCAAGTCAGTGTTGAACTAATTGCCGTCAAGAACGTGCTCACCATTGTCAAGCTGCCAAGAGTTGATGTCATCGTCACCTCGTGTGTTCAGTGCCAGCTCATTTGGAATTTGTCAGTACGTTCTGAATATACCCTTACACCCCCTCTCTCCTCATCACTCCAGTTCTTTCAACCTAAGTTACCAGCGTGCTGTGCTATTTTGATTGAGATACATCGATTCCCTGAACTTTTGTGATGAAAATCCTGGCCTTAAATGTTTAATTAGATTTGTGAAAGCATTACTCTTCTACACTTATTATATAGTTGATCAGGTAAGTTCTGTCAAAAAATTGTTCACGAACCGTTACCCAAACGCAAAAGACCGGACTCTGACAACACATTCTGACTCATATCGTTCATAATGTACGTGTATCTTTACAATGTCATAGCTTGTCTGCAGTTCATAATAATGTTATATAGATGATGAGTTGTCATGGATATTTTATATTGTATAATTGTAGAGCATGAACACATTTCCAGAGTAGAAAGAACCTACAAAAAAAAGAATTTCAAAACTAAAAGCTTGCATACACACATAGCTCGAGTCCCTACTTCCTTGATATGTCTTCACTAGCAGGAGGGCCCACAGAGGAGGCTGCAACCATACCCAGCAACACAGATCTATATACTTCCTGTCTACTTCCGGCCATTCTGCTAATGCTTCCGTCTAACACGGACAGTCCATGAAATTGAGTTCACGTGATCTCGTTCACAATCCCCTTCCTCTACTATCTATGATTTTACCCCCACAAAAATTACCCACTATTGGGTAGTAGCAGCCACAAAGCATATTCATAAGGCCACCCACACATGTAAACCACACCAAGCCATTGTCTAGTCACATGATGTCCATTTTGTTACAGTTTGGAACTAAACATGAATGGCCAATTTTCTAGCCTATCACTCAATGAGGGAGGTTATGACTACAAGTTCATAGAAGAACCTGCAGACTCTCTCAAGTGTCTCATCTGTCTGCTAGTAGTTAGGGAGCCACAACAACATGGCGGCTGTGGGAAGCTATTCTGTAAGAGCTGCATAACTAAGTACAGGAGGAACGATTGTCCTCACTGCAGACAACCAATTAGAACGTCTCGTAGACATCAGTACGGAGAAAGTATCTTTAATGATTTCAAAAGTAAGTAATTATTGCGGTGCAAGATTTGTCCATCATTTTGTTACATGCAGCCTGGTAAAATGTATTTTTAGACGGTACTAAATGCAGTGGTGTATAGCTAGGGGGTGGCAAAAGGACATTTGTCCCCCCTTTTTCTGGATATCTACTATACTTAGACAGAGGAGTATAGGAAGATGTTTTTGTAAGGGGGTGCTGAGGTGGCCGGAGGCCACTGAAAAATCTGGGGCTTGCCCCCGGAAAATTTTGGCATTTCTACGAATATTTCTACATTCCCAGAGATAAATTCTGAGCAAATTTGGTATCAGTATCAAAATATACCAAAATAATTAATTCTACGTGTGGATAAAATTGTTTTGCTATATATACTATAGAATCTGTTAAATCTACGATGTGGTTCATCTAGCTGACCTTTGTACTGTGTACGTAACTATGCTAGTATAGCTAGCTCAGTAATAGCTACTATACTAGCATAGCTGTTCTAAACTTCATGCATGGAGCAAGTAGGTAAGGTAGCTTGAGATAAGGGGGTGCTCCAGCACCCTGAGCACCCGTGCTTCCTACGCCACTGTACTATACTATACTAGCCCTGTCTCGGAGCACCCTTTTTCTTACTGCAGTTAGCTAGCTAGTAGGCAAGCCAAAAATGATTTAGTCTCTAAACTGGGAGCTATATTCGGTCTAAATCTATAGACTATACTTCTCGTTCTTAGCTGAACTAGCTTCGGATTAGCTTCTATATGTACCGTATATAGCGGGTGATTTTCGAGGCACTAACTTTTTGTGGAGTGCTTAAACTAAAAATTTCGCGGATTTTATTTTCGAGGTTCAAATGTCCACACACCTACAGTAGAGAGGTCTTTCAGTACCAGAAATAAACAATGACTTTCGAGATTAGAGGTAAATCCGGGAACACTTAGTGCCACGAAAGAAAATAACCCGCTGTATACAGTATCAGCAAACAGCACACCTAACTAGGTAGAGAAAGTAATTATGACGTCATTATTAAGAGATGTGGCTTCCGGCGCGGCGTGGCTGATACACTTTTTACCCCCTTTCATCCTGGCTATGCCCCTGATTAATGTGACATAGTGCGGTATAATAATTATTCGCTGTAGTGTTTTCTATATACAGCGTATTTTTGTCCATGTGTATAATTATGTTTTTATAATTATTCTTATATATAGGTGACCAAGAGGTAAAGTCTCTGCTAGTATATTGCACGATCAGCTGTGGTTGGAAGGGGGAGCTGTGATCAGTCGAAGATCACGAGAAAAACATGTGCGAAAATTCGAAAATCCCGTGCCCGAATGCTTGTAACACAAAGCCTATGAGAAAAAAACTTCAGCTTCATCTTGCGACAGAATGCCTGAGGCGACTCACAAGCTGTCTAAAGTGTGAGCAAGAGATGGAATATCGAGATCTGGACAACCACATGGCAAGAAAATGCCCCAAGAGACAGTACACATGCCCACACTGTAGGAAAGCTGGTGTGTATGATGAGAGAACTACTACACATCTGGAAGTCTGTCCTAAAGTAGAGGTCGAGTGTTCCAAGTGCTCACGTTCAGTTTTACGCTGCCATGAATCAGATCATCCTTCAGTTTGCCCGAATGAACCAGTTTACTGTAAATACTACAGTATCGGCTGTGCAGAGAAGCCTATAAGAAAGGATCTGGCCATACACGAGGAGAATGCACAGATGCATTTAGCTCTAGCAACAGACAAGATATTGAAATTAAATAACATGCTAGTCATAAAAAACATGCTAATGTTTAAGATAAATGGGTTTAAAGAGAAAATCGATAAAGATCTTGAATTTTTAAGCCCAACTTTTCGTACTTCAGAATCAGGCTACAAAATGTGTATCGAAGTGAACACCAATGGTTGGAGTGTAGCAAAGGGCACTCATGTTTCAGTGTTTGCCTGTCTCATGAAGGGAGACAATGCATGATGACTCCCTGTCCTGGCCGTTCAACGGGAGAGTCACATTCGAGCTACTCAACCAACTGGAGGACAAGAACCATCACAGAGAGACAACCACATTCCCAGCAAACAATGAGAGCAGTCTGAGAGTGGTGGATGATGAAAGAGGGCCGGGATATGGCTGGCGTAAGTTCATCTCCCACACTGACCTCACTCACAAGCCTCGTATAAACATTCAGTACCTTAAAGACGACACTCTAATATTCCGAGTAACTGCAGAAGCTCCTGACTAGAGTGCTAATTGACTGTAGTGATGTTATTAGGACAATTACAATTTTGACAAATTTGTGTCATATTGTCTATAATTATAGTAGTAGTTGATTCACCAACATATACAATAATTATTAGTAACATGTCAAAACCAATACTTTTGTGCATTATGGGCTACCGCATGACATATGGATCAATGCTTCATTCCTGCATGCATGTATATAATGTAAGAATTGTAACTGCACAGAAAAGAGCAGGCCTCTATGTGCCTATTATCCAGATGCACTTATATAGAGATTAACCACGCCCATGACGTTTCAATGAAGCAAATCTCCATTAGCTATAGCTCTATCGCTTGTCTGCAAGCAGTCTATATATAGAGTCATATCTGACAGCAGTAACACAACTACCAGTAGTGAAAGAGACTTAACATCTATAAAGAAGTAATTTAGTATTAACAGCCTAAACTCCATACACACGTACACACTTTTTATTTATTGCTTGTACTGGCTATAATTATATTACCTGATCACTGCCGCTACAGTATGCTTATATACTACTATGTTGATGAAACTCACAATCGAATATACTAAGTGAACGGTTTTCAAAAGAAAATTTATTAGCCCGCCTTTCGTACCTCAGATCAGGTTACAAGATGTGTGTGGTGTTTAAGCATGCATGCGAGCCTACTTCTCCCCATTTTTTCACAAAATGTTTTTTGCACTTGTGATTCAGTACCGTACAGCGGGTAATTTTTGTGGGGTAAAATATTCGTTATTTTCCTGGGCAAGCTGTCCTTCACGAAATTTTAACGTAGGCGTGGCTTATCGGAATGTAGGAATTTTTATTCCCGAAAACCACTGTTTCTCGAGTTGAACGAATTTTTTACCCACGAAAATTACCCGCTATACGGTATTGACTAGAAACGTTATTCAAAAAGTAACAATCAGCGATAAAATGTAAAAAAACTTCACATTTGAATAATCACCACGGTGAAATAGGTAACGATAATTGTTATAGCTATAGCTACATGCATATACACTAATCGACTAACTATACAGTCACGCATGCATGATGCTAGCTCGCTTTTGTTCACTGAGTAGTATGTGCCCTCGTTATCATTGGCTGCTCTTCATTAATGGACACATGACCATCCTCTATACGAGTGTACAAGTCACGTCCTGGACTGCCCGCTTCTGGGTCAGTGGATAGCCGCGTTTTCTTGAACAGTGGGTGCGATGAAATAACTAACAGGGGAACTAAATTGAAAACAGCTTTAACTTGGAGGCCGAGTAGGCTCCAGAAAGAATATGCCTCAACAGTAGCACTAAATATTTTGATCCCACTTAACACACTAAGAAGTATCCCGACAGTCAAAGGTATAGCTCCTAACAGAATAAACAGAGCTTTGTAACATATCTTCTTACGTTTAGTTTTGGAGTTTCCTTTTTTCTTCTCAAGCCATGCTTGTGCACTCAATTGTCCATAAAGAATCGTTACGGTTATAGCGAGTAAACCTCCTGCTGTTCCAGCTCCATTAATGAAGTCAAATTGAAATTCATAACATTGGATTGCTTCATTGACACCATCGACATCACAACAATGGTCTATTCTTGAATCATTATAGAAACAGTCAATTCCAACCCTACATTCTTCTGTAACCTCGATTATAAAATTCAGCCAGAAATTGGCTAGTAGAGATATCCATAATGTTATTGTGAATATTCCAACAGCTCGAACATATCCTGGAGTGACTGGGTAATCAAACAAGAAGTACCGCTTCCTGCCATTCTCAGTTGTTTCACTCTTGAGCCCACCGAGCAAAGTGATGTTAATGATGGCTCTCCACGCTGCTGCTACTGGCTTGTTCAATGACTTTGTGAAAACTGTGCAGAAACTGGCACTAATAATTGCAATCGGAAAAATGAAATACAGAACGTATACTGGAATATACAGTACATATATATATATAGCACTTCATCAAATTCCTTTAGAATGGCCATGATCTTCTTTATATATAGTATAAACTTGGATTCCTCAGCCTCAGTTCCCGCAGATAATAAATTATATAGTATATAATTATAGCTATAATATTAAGGCAGCATTGGCACTCTTTTATTGGTGCATGCATGTGCATGTGCATGTGCATGTGCATGCATGGATGGTTATAATTGTGCTATTCATGCATGATCATTTATTATGATATCCCAAAATTTCCTCCCCCATGCACTTCTGCAAAAGTGGGGGAGGAAATTTTGCTCAATGCCTTTTAAGCCTGTTTATTACACATACATGCATGCATGGTAATTTCTGCTGTATAAATGTAAGTATATAACCCCTTGGCATACGTATATATATATATATATATAGTACAAGGATTTTTGGATTGCCAATTTAATTGTAACTGTCTTATAGGAGGTGAGTCCCCCACCCCAGTCTGGCTGGCTCCATGCACATTATCTCCAAATTCACGGCTCTCCTATGCACCCATGCACATTCACAGTTATATTAATGAATATTGGCAAGCCGGGCAGAATATACAAGGCCGTACATGTTCCAAAATGCCATAGGGAGGTTATGACTCAAATGTTTTACAGGAATGTGGGTGCACAGAGAAAAAATTTTATATAGCTATTTTAGCTAAGCTTAACAAACTTAAAATGATTATATACCGTATTGTATACCGTATTATAAAAAATTATTATTAGAATGTTTGCGAGCATCAAACATAATTATATGCGAATTTTGCGAGAGTCGATCAATTCGCAATGATAAAATCGCAAAACCTAAATTATTACTAGTAAATAACACACGATCCTTGCCAGAATGCAATTGTTAGATCGCAAAGGGTCAAATTTTCTGCTGGTTTGACTCATTCGCAAAGGTTTTTCACCAGGAAAATATTCTAGTAATACGGGAGCTCTATTATATGCTAACAATGCCCATCAGTGGTACTAGAAAGTGAGAACTACAGAAGCAATAAGCATGCAATGAGCCATGCAGAAACCACAGTTGTTGCTGCACTTCCTTTATTTCTTTGACTCCTGTCTTAATGTAGCATGCAGGTATATATATAGCAATCACGTGCAAGTGGTTTAAATAGGGAACTTTTAGACTTCAAAAATTTTACCATTTTCTGGTGGACTAACGGAACTAAATTTATGGGCCCAAACAGTTTAACACTGCACAAATACAAAATAGCCATCAGCCTGCTCTGCATGCATGTTCCTGTGGATCTGTATCACACCAAATAATTATGTCAGATGTCAAGTACATTTTAAGTGATAAAAACTTATATGCAAAATGTGCAAAATGTATACATGTACTGTCGAACATCAGCATGCATGAATAACAGCGGGCCAAAAAATATTCATACTATGATATAGGAGGGCCACCCATGCACATGCATTGTTTGTTTATTCTAAGTAAGCTGTATGCAGAACATATATACTAGTTTGGAACTAAACATGAGTGACCAATTTTATAGTATGGCACTGAATGAGGGAGGTTACGACTACAAGTTCATAGAAGAACCTGCAGACTATCTCAAGTGTCTCATCTGTCTGCTAGTAGTTAGGGAGCCACAACAACATGGCGGCTGTGGGAAGCTATTCTGTAAGAGCTGTATAACAAAGTACAAAAGGAACGATTGTCCTCACTGCAGACAACCAATAAGGGCATCTGCACTGTTAAAACAGGGGTGTATGTTTACACCCTAAAAGGAGTACACTGTACCCTTTAAAAACTACACCCCATAGGGAGTAAATAGTTTACACCCTTATAGGGTAAATTCTACCATGCAGGGTGTAAACCTTTTAAAAACTACACCCCATGGGAAGTAAAATAATAGTTTACACCCTTATAGGGTAATTATAAATTCTACCATGCAGGGTGTAAATGTTGATATTCACAATTTGCAAAAAAATTCTTAGAAACACTGATTTGCAGAAATTTAACAAAGAGATTGTGAAAAGAAATGAATAAATAAAATGATCAAGACATGTATACTAAGTGCACAGGTGAAAGAGAAATACATGCATGTGATTCAGTTTTACTTTACACAGTATCCATTCTCCTAAGTGATGTGACCATTTCTATCACATTTGGTGGTGTACGTTGTTTGTCAGTTAGACCAAAAATGTGATGTTGCAAAAGAATAAATGTGGCATACCATTGCTTTGGATATACTACGTCAAAAATGAAATATGAAGCTATCAAATGAATTACTGCACTCTTAAATGTTGAAACTTCACTGATAGATTCGCGTTCCACCATTATGTGGAAAGACACTTCTTCTGCTGTGGATGAGACGAGAATGTATGGGGAGTTGGTCTTTATTCTTTCACCAACGACAGAGGGGTCATCAGAATTCTGAGAGTAAAAAATATGTACGTATAATTAAGCCAATGCTATAAAATCATGCACACTCAGCAAAGAATACACGTAGTTTATAGAATAGGTAAAACAGTCACAATGTAGAATAGGTACAGTCAGCAAAATAATAATCGAATAGTTCCAGAATAATAGTGTTAAGTTCTATACAAGTTCACAACAACCCACGAACGAATAGTGTTAAGTTCCAGTTGAAGCCACTGTTACACATAATAATTATTATAGTGCTTACCTCAATAAAGTGAACGAGCATTTCTTTTCGTGACTTTGGTTTGAGCATTTCTGACAACACTTGAAGCGTTAGGGCACCTTTATATAATTATAGAAAGAACAGAGTTAATATGAGACAGCCTTACTTTTGATCTCGTCATTGGTTGTCTGATCCATCTTGGTAAGAATATCTTGGAGTCTTTTTCGGTTGTATGATTCCAATTTGGAGTAGCAAACAATTCGTTTCTGCCAGCAATCCCAATCCTCCACCAGAGTATGAACTGGGGTCTTATCCAAGAGTCCAACAAGTTTCTTGAATTCAGACCGGAACTATAATTAATAAATTCCGCTAAAGTTGAAAGGATTGCAATAATTTTATCACTCACCACTTTGCGTAGTTTAAGGGAGGGAAACTTCAACAAAACATCAGATGCGAGAGGCTGGTTCTTTTTCAGCCAGTCTCGCCTACCATCAAAGGTCTCAGATGTCAGCTGCTGGATTATTGCAATATTTCTGTCTCTGCTACGCTTCCCCATTTCCTCCTGAAGCTCGACTGTTTTATCATCAAATGAAGTGTCTTCTTCTTCGTCTTCTTCTTCCACCCTTCTCCTCTTTGCTGCTGGTTCTTCACTTGCATCAGATTTGTCACTGCGATTTCGTCTCAGAAACTTCATCCTATTCCGAAGCTTTGTCTTCCATGTAGACTGAAAGATTAAAAAATGCTGTACACAGCTATTAGTGTTAAAGTAATAATTATGTTAGTATACTATACTTACATATCCAGATAGTCCAAGTTCGTCTTTGAGTGTAGGATGAGTTTGAATGAGCTTCTCACAGACTTTGTCGTAGTGCTTATGCTCTAATTCCTTCGTGTTTACAATGATAGCCATAGCCACAGCCTGAATAATTTCAATCCTATGTTTTTTCAGCAGTATGCCAGTTGAAATTGCATTCTCAGTAGATGATGAAAATGATGTAGGAACTTGAAAATTGAGATGCCAGTTTGGATCCGGATCTGTACTTGAGGAGGCATCGTTAGGGGAATTGAGAGCAGGTGACTGGGTTTCCTGTGTGCAAAGTATAGATAGTATAGTATACTGTAAGACCATAATACACTACACTTACAGGTACACTTACAGGAACAGGCGCCTGAGGAGGGTGGTTTGACTGGGTTCCCTGTAGATAGTATAACGAATAGTATAGTACTGTAACATAATACACTACACTTACAGGAACAGGCGCCTGAGGAGGGTGGTTTGACTGGGTTCCCTGTAGATAGTATAACGAATAGTATAGTACTGTAACATAATACACTACACTTACAGGAACAGGCGCCTGAGGAGGGTCGTTTGACTGGGTTCCCTGTATAGATAGTTAGCACTGCATGATGTAAGACTATATACACCATACTTACAGATTTCTCGCTGTCTTGCAGTCTCTTCAGTTTAACTTGATCCCCAATTTTTGGAGCAATCTCCCGTAGTTGACACGCTGTCATCTCGCAGAAAACTGATCCATCAATATCATTTTCTTGAAATGCACTTATTATCTCCACACTGAAGCCTTTCTCAATGAGAAATGTGTCTAGATCATCAACACTCAAGCTGGACAATGCCATTGTGATAGTACTTCAGTTCTTCTGCAGAGAAGATAGCTACTATAGTGTGAAAACTGCGCGTGTCTCACCATACGCATGCGCACAGCTGCACATGCACAGTACAAGATGTTCTAATAAACGCCCAGAATGGGCGTTTATTAGAAACCCACTAGAAAGGTGCATTTTTTAGCTATCTCTCACTGCACTAGCACTAGCACTGTTGTGAGTACAATGGATAGATCTAGTCATTTAAAGCCTTGCCAACTCTGTACTTTCATCTCTACATCGTTAAAGGACCTACTTAAGCATATTCGCCTGGTACACTCTCACAGAGCAGGCTTTCGAATTACTTGTTGCCTTAGTGGCTGTCAGAGAATGTTTAGAACATTTGGAGTTTTCAGAAATCATGTTTATGCGTATCATACTGATCAAGAAGCTATAGTGTTGGAAAGAGATGAAGATGGTGAAGATGGCTCTGGTGGCTCTGGTGGTGAAGATGGCTCTAGTGGTGCTGGTGGCTCTGGTGGTGCTGGTGGCTACTCGGGGCTGGGGACTTTGGATTCAAGCACAAGCACATCCGACATGGACTGTCGAAAGAGAGCTGCTATGATGTGGATACTGAAGGTTCAAGAAAAGTTTCTCCTTCCCCAATCCACAATGGATATGATCACGAAAGATATCACTGTCTTCATCCAAGACCTCCTCTTAGACCTTGGTGAAGATGTATGTGCCTCCCTCACTGCTAGTGGATGTGACCCTGGTTCTGTTTCTGGATTATTTCACTCAAGTTCTGCCTATGCGAACCCTTTTGTAGGGGTGGAGTCCCAGCACATGCAGATGAAAATTTGCAGAGAAGTACTTGGAATTGTGGTAAGTATTTGATTTGTACTGTAGCAGCCAGAATAATAATCATGAATTTTGATTTGTATTTTTTAGGAACCTCACTCGGTGTTACTGGGTACTAAGAAACAGTGGAAGGGCACAGGGAAAAAGAGAGCATATATCGAGGTTCGAGATGAGATGGTGTATATCCCAATTTTGGAGACTATTCAATCACTTCTGAAGGATCTGAACGTGTTGAAATTGGTATGTGCAATTTGTTCCTGTGTATGGATTACATGACTTTATTTCTTCTGTAGGTTGAAACTGGCCACAAGTCCACTGATGGGGTCTTGAGGGACTATTGTGATGGGAACCACTTTTCTTCTCACCGTCTCCACACTCTAGACAGTAATTTCTTGCAGATTTTCTTATATTCAGATGATGTTGAAGTCTGTAATCCTCTTGGCTCCAGGCGTATCATCCACAAGCTCAGTGAGTTATTTAGGGTGTGTACGTACGTGTACTTAGTACAGTCCTCCTCTTCCTCTTACATGTAGGTTTGTACTACTTTGTGCTCGGCAATATCCCACCTATCTTTCGATCAAAGTTGAAGTACATCCAACTTGCTGGTATAGCCAAGACTGAGCATTTGAAAGCCTATGGTTCCAATGCCATCCTAAAACCCTTGGTTGATGATATCAAGAAACTGGTGAGTCTTTATTGATTGCTGCGTGTGAACTTAACAACATGCCGTTATAATTGTTAGGAAAATGGGCATATATTCGATGTGAATGGTGTGTTGAAGAAGAAGTATGGAACAGTGTGCGTTGTACCAGCTGATAACTTGGCTGCAAACCTCATGGGTGGGTTTAAGGAGGGGTCTCGAGCAAACAGGGGTTGTCGTCATTGTCTCGCATTGGAAACTGAGATGAAAACCATTTTTAGAGAATCAGCGTTCACACTACGCACTATTGAAGATCATTTAGACAAGTGTTCAAGGCTTGATGTTACTACAACTCAGCGTGAGTATCAGAAGTTATCAACAGAGTACGGTATCAATCATGCCTCGCTGCTGAACGAATTGGAGTATTTCAATGTGTGTTCTGGTGGTATTATTCAAGATGTCATGCACGACGTACTCGAAGGTACCCATTGTGTAATGAATGTACATGTGTATAGTTTATTGTAGGACGATAACACGTAATATTTAACATGTGCATATAGGTGTTCTTGAATACGAAACAAAGGAGTTACTGATTCATCACATTAAAGTGGAAGGGTATTACTCTCTTCAACTGGTGAATCAAAAAATAGCAGCATTGGACCTTGGCTACATGGAGGCAAAAGATCGCCCATCCACTGTTACCTCTACCACACTTGATGGTGTAGACCACAAGTTGAAACAAAAAGGTATTGAGTGAAAACTACATCGTACTTGTTTAATGTGTGATTATTCTGCAGCCGTTCAAATGTGGCTTTTGGGACGCTTGCTGCCCCAAATGGTTGGCCATTTAGTACCTGCTGACGATGAGCACTGGTTAAATTTTTTGGATCTTCTTGAGATCGTAGATCTACTACTTGCACCTGAGTTGACTGAGGATGAAGCTGTCACCCTAGCTTCAATGATAGCGGATCATCACAATGAATTCAAGCATCTGTATCCACGCTCTTCCATCACACCCAAGTTTCATTACCTTGTACATATGCCAAGGTTAATTCTTCAGTAAGTTATATTCTGCATGCATGCATGCTTATTGGCAATTAACACTACATACGTAGCTTAATGTACCAATTAACACTGTACATATAGATATGGACCTCTTCGTCAGCTATGGACAATGCGATTTGAGGCAAAACATTCCTACTTCAAAACGCTTTCACAACATTAGGAAATTTTATCAATCTTCCTCTCACTCTTGCTCGTCGCCACCAGAGACTACAATGCTATAGCTCGTCTGACTTGACGAACTATTCATCTCACGTTATAAACACTGGACCAGGTATGTTCGCCACTTTTTTTTCTTTTAACCTGCATACTTGTAATTTGAAAGGTAACATTATGCTTCCGGAATGTGCACCTGAAGCAGTACGAAAGGAGAAAGGAGAAATTTCGAGGTAAATGTTTTGTCAATAATAATTATTATGATATTCACTATAATTATGTCAATTCTACAGAGTCAAGTGGGTTGAAGTAAACGGAGTCCTGTACAAAAAACCCTGTGTGTTAGTCTCTTCTGGTACTGGAGATTACCCCGTGTTTGGCCGTTTAGAAACAATCTATGTTGTCAACTCTAAGAAAGTTTTTTTTGAAGTTCAACTTCTTGAAACAGTCGAGTTTTGTGAACACTTTCATTGCTTTTTGGTTCAAATAACTCACACACCTTTTGTTTATGTTTCAAGTGACTCACTATTATCACCAATTCCTCATCACGTGAGGGTACTCCCTGGATCCATTGGTACTCTTTGTATTGTTCCTTTGCATCATTTTGTAATTGATGAAGTGTAATTTTTATGTTATGATTATTGTGGCATTGTGTTACTGAAATTGGATGTGCTTTATTTTAAATAAAAAACTAATTAGCTGGTGCATGCTTAAAATGGAAGATCTTGATGATCAAGTAGTTCCTCAGCTTCAAAGGGTGAAGGTATCAATTTATCCAAAGTGCTGGGAGAATCAAACCAACTTGGTGCAAACTTTCCTCGTAAAGAAACATTCTGAGGAGTGGGGCCATTTTGTATCAAGAATTCAAGAATCATTGCCGAATTCAGTGGTCCATAAAATAGTAAGAATTCAAAACAAGTTCCTCTGGGACAGGTATTCCCTAGAAAAGAAGCTTTTAGAACTAAAGACCGTGAAACTGACCAGTAATGAGATTGAAGTGTTTCACGGAAGTGGTAGTGCTGACCCATTCAATGATATAGCCACGAGTGAGCACGGCTTTGACATGCGGCAATCCAAAATTGGCTTGTGGGGAAGAGCAAACTACTTTTCTACCACAGCCAAATACTCGGACAGCTTTTGTCACAAAACATTTGACACATCGAATAATCGACAAGTTAAGGAACTAATAATAGCCTACGTTTTATTAGGAGAAATACTGGACCTGGGACGAAATACAAACAACACTCTGACGCTCCCTCCACAGAAAGAAGTAAATTCAGGAAGTAGGCCATCTACATTTAATGTAACTAACCTTAGGTACGATAGTGTTGCTGGGATTACAAGTGATACTCGAATCTACATGACTTATGATAAGCATAGAGCTTATCCTTCATATATTGTGCAATATACCACTGACTAAGTTTTCATGTGTGATGTGTTACATAATAATAGTGTCATTTATGATGAACAACTCTTATTAACACTCGGGGGCCGGGGGGGGATCGATTTGAGCTACATGAAAATGTTTTGATACTTAACAGCTTCAGATCACGATTTTGAACGATAATAATGATGATACAAATAATTATAAATAATGAAAAAAGCTGTCGGATAAATAAAAGAGCCATGTTCGATTAGTAAGCGTACATTCCTTGGGACAACTGCCGCTTCATACTCCATCTAAAGGATAGTTAATAATGAAATTCAGATGTACATACACTTACCTGTAAGATTGAGCCATCTTCCATGTACTTCCATAAGTCTGTACAAGCCTCAGAGTAAAGAACATTTCAGGAAAAGCCATAATTTTATTATTAGCTTACTACCACACAGTGTTTACACCTTTTGCTTTTCTAGTTTACACCTTATGCTGTTGTAATATACACCCACCTATTTTTACTCCCCAAACCAGGTCTTCGTTTACACCCTAGTGCATGTTCTATACACCTCATTTTTAACAGTGTGGATACCAGCAATTTGGGGGAACCATCTTTAACGATTTCAAGAGTGAGTTAAACATGAGCTACACGTAAAAATAATACATATACAGCATTGTATATATATACTATATATAGCTTCGATTCCAGACCACTAGCTGAGAAGGGAAAGATGTCTGTCTTCTCATCTATAAATTATATAGTGGCCTGGAATTGATTGAGGCTATATCAAAACATTTCCTGTAGCTTAAACTATATATATACTCTTAATACTCTAGGTGACCAAGAGGTAAAGTCTCTGCTAGTATACTGCACGACCAGCTGTGGTTGGAAGGGGGAGCTGCGATCAGTCGAAGATCACGAGAAAAACAAATGCGAAAATACTACTATTCCATGCCCAAATGCTTGCCACGTCACGTTTCTAAGAAAAAATCTTCAGCTTCATCTTGAGACAGAATGCCTAAAGCGACTTACAAGCTGCCTAAAGTGTAAGCAAGAGATGGAATATCGAGATCTGGACAACCACATGGCAAGCAAGTGCCCCAAGAGACAGTACACATGTTCACACTGCAATGAAGCTGGTATGTATGATAAGAGAACTACTATATACACATCTAGAAGTCTGTCCTAAAGTCAAGGTTGAGTGTTCCAAGTGCTCACGTTCAGTTTTACGCTGTGATGAATCTGACCATCCTTTGGATTGCCCAAATGAACCAGTTTTTTGCAAGTACTACAATATTGGATGTGGGGAGAAGCCACTAAGAAAGGATTTGAATAATCACGAGGAAAATGCTCAGCTTCACCTTTCATTAGCAACTGATAAGATATTGAAATTAACTAATATGCTAGTCGTAAAAAACATATTAACGTTTAAAATAAATGGGTATAAAGAGAAACAAGATAAAGATCATCAATTTTTAAGCCCAGCATTTCGTACTTCAGAATCAGGCTACAAGATGTGCCTGAGAGTTGATGCCAATGGCAGGGGTGATGCTAAGGGCACTCATGTTTCAGTATTTGCCTGTCTCATGAAGGGAGACAATAATGACTCCCTGTTCTGGCCGTTCACTGGGACAGCCACAGTCGAGCTACTTAACCAACTGGAGGACAAGAACCATCACAAGGAGACAATTGCATTCCCAGCAGGCAGAGTGTACACTCAAAGAGTGGTCAGCCGTGAGAGAGGGAGAGGATATGGGTATCCTGAGTTCATCTCCCACGCTGACCTCGCTTACAAGCCTCTTACAAACACTCAGTACCTCAAAAACGACACTCTAATATTCCGAGTATTTGCAGAAGCTCCTGACTACAAACCATGGCTGGAGTGTACCAACTGTGTGTATAGTGCATGACGATATTAACATAGGGCAGTTTTTAAGTTTTGACTAATTGGTGTGGTATTGACTATCAGCTATATAGACTAGTGCTAGAACCTATACATATACAATATAGCTATTTATTTACTAATAGTGTGACATTGCCTATAGTAGACTAGTGCTAGAACCTCTATACATATACAATAGCTATATACCTTGTGACAAAACCACTACTTTCAATCTTACATTATGGGCTATAATATGACACGAGATCAGTACGTACTCAAGCAGTACAACATTACGACATTAATATTTATTATTGAACTAACACTGCATGGCTGCATACCAGATATTTGTACTTCAAAATCAGGCTACAAGCTGTGCGTCTCAGACAGACACAAACAAACTACACTGTATACCTCGCCGCACATGCATGCGCTAATTATAAATTTATGTACATACATAGTAGGTGGTCATGGTTGGATGCACTTTAAACTGCATGGCATGTAGCATGACATCCTCTGTTACTGTACATTGATCGGTAAATGGTAGGACAAGACGAACTATTGCACACCATTGATCAGACTGAACAGTTAAGGGGGACACGAAACATATTCATGGAGTATATAACCACGCATCCAATATTCATTTTCTAGTCACATGATGCTTTTCCAAAAAAATGTCTACATCACTCAATGAGGGAGGTTACGACTACAAGTTCATAGAAAAACCTGCAGACTCTCTCAAGTGTCTCATCTGTCTGCTAGTAGTTAGGGAGCCACAACAACATGAACTCTTGGTGCGAAGAAGCAACTGTCCTCACTGTAGAAGACCACTCTTGCAATTGGGGCGATGTACTGTTTTCCACTACCTTAAAAGTGAGTAACATGCGTTAACAGTTATCTATTTAATTATGTTGTCTTAATTGTAGGTGATCAAGAAGTGGAGTTGCTCTTGGTTCGATGCAAAAAGGTTGCGGATGGAAATGAAAGCTTCGATCACTAGAAGATCACATGCAAAATAAATGTGGGAATATTCTAGTTCCTTGCCCAAATGGTTGCAACAATGGCTTGACAAGAATCATACGGAAACAAATCAACTTTCATCTTAGTTATAAATGCCCAAATCGATCATTTTCATGTACAAAATGTCAGAAAGAAATGGAGTTTAGGAATGCCAAAAGCCATGAACTAAACGAGTGCCCCAAGAGACAGTACACATGCCCACACTGCAATGAAGCTGGTGCGTATGATGAGAGAACTACTACACATCTGGAAGTCTGTCCTAAAGTAGAGATAACATGCAAAAAATGCTCACTACAAATCTTTCGTTTTGACAAATCACGACATTTTTTGGATTGCCCAAACGAGCCGGTACGCTGCACATACTACAACATTGGCTGTGAAGAGACTCCGTTAAGAAGAGATTTGACTAAACACGAGGAAAATGCACAAATGCACTTAACTCTAGCAACAAACAAGATATTGAAACTAACCAACATGCTAGTTGTAAAAAACACGCTAACATTAAAGTGAGCGGTTTTCAAAAGAAGAAAAAGACAAACTTTCAATTTGTTAGCCCCGCCTTTCGTACCTCAGAGTCAGGTTACAATATGTGTATACGTCTGTATGCCAATGGCTACGATGAAGCCAAGGGCACTCATATTACAGTGTTCGCCCATCTCATGAAGGGAGACAATGATGACTCCCTGTCCTGGCCGTTTACTGGGACAGTCACAATCGAGCTACTCAACCAACTGGAGGATGATAACCACTGCAAGAAGACGCTCACATATTTAGCAGACAGTAAGGGGAGTCAGAGAGTGGTGAATGGTGAGAGAGGGAGAGGATGGGGCTATCATGACTTCATCTCCCACACTGACCTCGACTACATGTTTCTTACAAACACTCAGTACCTCAAAGACGACACTCTAATATTTCGAGTATCTGCAGAAGCTCCTGACTACAAACCATGGCTGGAGTGCACCAACTGTGTGTAGCATTAACAATTATAATCTAATTTTGAATTCTACATTGTTACCGTATAGCGGGTAATTTTCGTTGGGCAAATTTTCATTTAAACGATCAATTTAAATATTTCGTATTTTTAATTTTCGTCACAGCTCAGGATATACAGTGACATTGAATCTATTAATTTCTTTTCGTATGATGCTCTTCAATACGAACATTTCTACCATACAAAAATAACGCGCTATGCGGTATATGACCATATAATGTAAGTGGTTCTGACCAATCCCTTTATATGGTTTATATAGTTTACATAAAAGTACACACGCTGTTTTGTATTATAGACTGTGTTGTATGGCTTCTTAGTTACGAGCACTTGAAAATTCACCGAAATTTACTGCATATTTCAGTGACCCACATACTTTGTAGAGCGAGCATAATGTTTGCCATGAATAATATGAGACTGAATACAAACTGTATACCACCGTATTCTTTATGATAAATATGGCCTTTTAGGTGCCACGAAAGCATGAAAGGGGGTGGGCACTCGGGCACTCATTAAAAGGTCAAAGGTCATCGTTGTAACCTTCAATTAAGTGTTAAGGGATAATCAAGAGACCGGCTAATTTATATTACGAAAAGTCTGTGTGGGTGTGTACAATCTCAACAACACACGGATTGTGCTAAGAAAGACTCAATATTTATGCCTCGAGGCGTAGCCGCACGAGGGATACGGTAAAGCTGACTGTGTGTGTGTGTGTCTGTGTGTGTCTGTTCCAGCTGTAACTGCTCAACGGTTGCAATGCGACGAAAGCTAACAGCTTTTATAGGCTTCTAGCCACGTTCTCTTGGATTTTGATTCGTGGATTTGCAAACTAAAGCTTCTTTCTCGAGTTATGGCTAGTTTGACTCACATTGAAGGCTGTTGCAGTCTCTTCAGAATCTTTCATAGCATCATCTGTCCGCACAAACTGACTATTCAACATATGCGTTAATAGCCTTGCACTAAAGCGCTAGCTTTTTGTTAGCTACAATACTCATAAAATATCTGTTAAAACAGCTAGCTAGCTAGCATGCAGTAGCCATTTGTGAAATTGATCTCTTTGGACACACCCTTTAATTATTCCTTTGGATGTAATGCGCATGCGCGCTCATTCCCCATGTGTGAGAAATAATATCCAAGATCCAGATCAGATCCTCCTGGCAGAATTATCTTTGTCTTGAAGGCCTGGTAAGCCACAAAACACTACCATATAACAATATAGATAACAATATGCATGTACACAGGTCTTTTCTTCTTAGATATTATATTATACACTGAACTACAGATCCTGGAAGAATCAATTTTCTTCTTTCTTGAGGTCCTAGTAAGCCACATAATACAACAATAGATGCATGTAAATAAGTCTTTTATTCTCAGTAGATAAGCTAACTTTAATATAAAATTCATTATAGAAACTAATATAACACTCTTAAGACTATTAAATACTTTTCAGCGAAAGCAAAAACATGGTGAGAGGCGTTAGCACAGCGCCAGCTTGAACACTAGTAGCAATAGCAGGCCACAAAATATATTAAATTTCACAAACACACAAAAATGCAGTCACACAATGTGTCTATTCAGTTTAGTAATTAAAGTTTCTAGCGTATCAATCAAAGAGGCCGAGGCTATAATATTATTGGAAGCACTAGCTTCAAATTAAAAATTAAATCACTGCATGAAATCCATTGTACTTAAAGCTATAAGAAAAGAGACTGAGTGTGTGAACACTAATTATTCATAGGGAAGCCAAAGATCTGTCTAATCACATGATGTCAGTAGTGTCAGTTTGTGAGACACAAAGCATGCATGGCACAGTTGAGAAAAAATAAACGGTTGGACCCATCACTGAATGAGGGAGGTTATGACTACAAGTTCATAGAAGAACCTGCAGACTCTCTCAAGTGTCTCATCTGTCTGCTAGTAGTTAGGGAGCCACAACAACATGGCGGCTGTGGGAAGCTATTCTGTAAAGTGTGTATTAACAAGCACACGGTCTTTAGCATTGTCTGTCCAAATTGCAGACAGCCATTAAATAACTCAAATGGCTTTCCAACCATCTTCAATGATTTCAGAAGTAAGTGGTTAGACTATAATCATGTGTGGAAAACAGTTAATATAAATACTTCCTTTATAACCAGAAAGAAGAGATACATTATGAGTGTACTCACAACCATAAACACTGCACACACGCACATGCACATGCAGGTGATCAAGAGGTCAAGTCTCTAATGGTGTACTGCAACACTGCTTGCGGTTGGAAAGGAGAGCTGGGATCTCTCGATAATCATAAGCAGAAAGACTGTGAGAATTCAGTAGTCTTTTGCGAAAACAATTGTGGTGAAACAAATATAAGTCGAAAGAATCTCCAGGCCCATCTCGAGTCCAAGTGTCCTAATCGACTACACAAATGCCCTGACTGTGGTGCAAACAACCAGTACAAAAACCACCAACTTCATACCAAATTACATTGCCCCAAGCGATTGCATTCTTGTGTTCATTGTGGTGAAAACGGCTGCTTTGATGAGCGTACTTCTACACATTTGGAGGTTTGTCCCAATATGAAAATTGCATGTAAAAAGTGCACACAACGTATCCTGCGCTGCCAGCTGCCAACTCACCCAAAAAAATGTATGTTTCAACCAGTGCCCTGTAAATATTCTAAAGTCGGGTGTAAAGTTCGGCCTCTACGCAAAGACCTCAAGAAGCACGAGGAAGATGACCAACTACACCTTCGAGTTACTACAGAAACAGTGCTCGAACTAAAGAAAATACTTCCCAAACCCGTTACCCCAGTGACCTTCAGAGTCACAGATTTTGACAAGAGCAAAACAGACAATGATGTAATCTACAGTCCTTCGTTCTACACTTCCAAAAATGGGTACAAAATGTGTTTAAGAATTTATGTCAACGGCAATAGTACTGGCAAGGGCACACATGTCTCTGTGTTCACATGCCTTTTGATAGGTGAATATGACGACTACCTGACCTGGCCGTTCACTGGGACATTTACCATTGAGCTTCTAAATCAGTTAGAGAATCAGAACCATCACCATGAGATGCTTACAATACCAGCAGACAAATTCAGTGAAAAGGTTTTGAAAGAAGAGAGAAGAGGACGGGGATATCCTGAATTTATCTCACACACAGACCTAGCCAAACAGTCGCAGTGCCAGTACCTCAAAGATAACACTTTGATTTTTCGAGTATCTGTAGTAAATGTACCAGATTACAAACAACATCTTGAATGTATTAACTAATGCTTTATGTACACGTTTATTATCTTACAATCAGTGAAGTATTTATGGGGGTGATGGTGGATAATACTTACATTTTATACGTCACATGTCAAGCACATTATAACAAAAAGAAGTTCGTAGAATAACCTGCAGACTCTCTTCAGTGTATTATCTGTCTGCTAGTAGCATAACATGAACGATATTGGACTATAATTATTTGGTGTGGGGGTGTGTGTGTGTGTGGGGGGGGTGGGGGTGTGTGTGTGTGCATGTGTGCATATGTGTGGAAGGAGGGACAATACAAGCAACAGTCATGCAGGTACCTTAATGATTTATTAACGGACATTATGAATAGTAGGACAAAGCATTCCTAGGGCCACCCACACGCCACACCAAGCCAAGCCATTAGACGTCTAGTCACATGATGTTTATTTTGTAATTTTGTTTGTCTTTTAATGGTCTAAGTAGCTGTACAGACCGTTTAAACATGTTTGGCCAATTTTCTAGCGCATCATTGAATGAGGGAGGTTACGACTACAAGTTTATAGAAGAACCTGCAGACTCTCTCAAGTGTCTCATCTGTCTGCTAGTAGTTAGGGAGCCACAACAACATGGCGGCTGTGGGAAGCTATTCTGTAAAGTGTGTATTGACAAGCACACACTCCTAAGAGATACTTGTCCACACTGCAGGCAGCCATTAAATAACTCAAATGGCTTTCCAACCATCTTCAATGATTTCAGAAGTAAGTGGTTAGTTATTAAACAGTTAGAACTTCAATCCTTTGCGGGAACTGTATATAAATCAAAGCTTTACCACAGTATAATAAATGGGTATGTAGTACTGGATAGTGTGTCAAACACCCTGTACATGTATGAACGTACTCATCACCATAAACACTGCACACACGCACAGGTGATCAAGAAGTCAAGTCTCTAATGGTGTACTGCAGCACTGCTTGCAGTTGGAAAGGAGAGCTGAGATCACTCGATAATCACAAGCAAAAAGACTGTGAGAACACAGTAGTCTTTTGCGAAAACAATTGTGGTGAAATAAATATGATTCGAAAGAATCTCAAGGCCCACCTCGAGTCCAAGTGTCCTAATCGACTACACAAATGCCCTGACTGTGGTGCAAACAACCAGTACAAAAACCACCAACTTCATACCAAATTACATTGCCCCAAGCGATTGCATTCTTGTGTTCATTGTGGTGAAAACGGCTGCTTTGATGAGCGTACTTCTACACATTTGGAGGTTTGTCCCAAGATGAAAATTGCGTGTAAAAAGTGCACACAACGTATCCTGCGCTGCCAGCTGCCAACTCATCCAAAAGAATGCACGTTTGAACCAGTGCCCTGTAAATATGCTGCAGTCGGGTGCAAAGTTTGGCCTCTACGCAAAGACGTCAAGAAGCACGAGGAAAATTACCAACTTCACCTCCAAGTTACCATAGAAACAGTGCTCGAGCTTAAGAAAATGCTTCCCAAACCAGTTGTCCCAGTTACATACCGAGTTACAGATTTTGACAAACACAAAAAGGCCAATCGTATAGTCCACAGTCCTCCGTTCTACATTTCCACAACTGGGTACAAAATGTGCTTAAGAATAGATGCCAACGGTAATGATACTGGTGAAGGCACACATGTCTCTGTGTTCACATGTCTTTTGGCAGGAGAATATGATGACTACCTGGCCTGGCCGTTCGTTGGGATGGTTACGATCAAGCTTCTAAATCAGCTAGAGAATCAGAGCCATTATCTAAAAACGTACAAAATACCAGCAGACAATGAAGCCAGTCAGAGAGTGGTGGATGGTAAGAGAGGACCGGGATATGGCCACCTTAAGTTCACTTCCCATGCTGACCTCGCTCACAAGCCTCGTGAAAACATTCAGTACCTCAAAGACGACACTCTAATATTCCGAGTATCTGCAGAAGCTCCTGACTACAAGCCGTGGCTGGAGTGTACCGACTGTGTGTAGTAACTTTATTACATAGGACAGCTAAAGTTTGAACTAATGATATTGCCTATAGTATAGTATATAGTTGACCAACGTGTACAATATATCATGTCAAAACCAGTACTGTCATACATTATGGGCTATAACATGTCCTACCTCCTCTGGACAATCACTACCTAGCCTGTATACAAACAATGACATGCTATTGTTCAACTAACAAAGAATGCACAACTGAAGTGGTAGACATGCACATGAACAAGCGGTCAATATTATGTCCCAGTATTTTATTTATTTAGGATAACGATTATTTAAGTATTGCATACTGCTCTAAACCTACCACATACTTCAGGGACGTACTATATACATACATGTATGCATGTACTAAAGTCCATTTGTGTTGAGAATGGACCTGAAACTTTATTGGTACCTGCATGTTCTGGATGGAAAATGCTGTATGATCAAACTACACATTATTGGAAAGGTCTCTTTCTAAGTTTTCATAAAATCATAAAAATGTTGACATTAGATCTACGAAATTTAAGTTACGGCTGTTAAAATAATACACACCCTTTTAACTGTCCTTGTATGGTACTAAGCAATCTTTTTCCATGCTCACTCACCTATCATATCTTTGCCCCCTTGTTGAGTAGGAGTCTGGCATATGAGACGAAGCCCTCCCTCCGAGTCACACTCTTGTGAGCACACACCGCCATCAGAGCCATGTAGTAGTCTGTGTGTGTATATGAGGATGGGTGGGGGTGGGCAATCAGCACAAGTATAATTATACGTAACTTGTATGTAGCAGGCTACAAAACATAATAATTTATACTTACTAAAGCAAGTACTTCCCATTGTCAAGGGCTTATAATCTCTTTATAAGACCTTGCCATTGTCTATATATAGTAAAGTCACATGATGCATGTCTATTAAGTACATGTAAGTATAGCTGTACAGTTACTAAACATGAATGGCCTATCACGTGCACTCAATGAGGGGGTTACGACTACAAGTTCATAGAAGAACCTGCAGACTCTCTCATCTGTCTGCTAGTACTGAGTTAGGGAGCCACAACAACATGGCGGCTGTGGGAAGCTATTCTGTAAAGTGTGTATTGACAAGCACACACTCCTAAGAGATACCTGCTGTCCACACTGCATGCAGGCAGCCATTAAATAACTCAAATGGCTTTCCAACCATCTTCAATGATTTCAGAAGTAAGTGGTGTGGAAAAAGTTAAGCTCATGGCCGTACTACAATACATAAGCTTGTATTATATGGTACAATTATTATGTACATGCAGTTGAGCCGAGCACCTGGTGCCCACCCCCCCAACTCATCCAGATGGCTGAATATTCGGATATCAGAATGACTCATAAATAAGCCAGCCACATGCATGCACCTATCAATAATTCAAGTAGCGTTTGCATATGCATGCAAAATCAGCTAACGATCAATCTCTGACAAATGTATATAGTCTTGGACATAATGCATCAATAGACATAACAATTAAGGTAGCAAGCTATGCTGTATATAATTATAGGCTATAAGCTAGCTGAAGTGTTTATATAGCTACTTCTGCTAATCAGCAACGCAAAAAAGTTCCAATGTGCATATGCGAGTCAGGTGTTTTCTGTGAACATCATCAAATCTTTCATCCAAGATTTTGGATGATGGGGTTCGGAAAATCGAGGCTCAACTGTAGTAGAGTTATATAAAACACCCTATTAACATACGTTCAACCCTATACCATAAGGCGATCGAGAGGTCAAGTCTCTAATGGTGTACTGCAGCACTGCTTGCGGTTGGAAAGGAGAGCTGGGATCACTCGATCATCATAAGCAGAAAGACTGTGAGAACACAGTAGTCTTTTGCGAAAACAATTGTGGTGAAATAAATATGTAAGTCGGAAGAATCTCCAGGCCCACCTCGAGTCCAAGTGTCCTAATCGACTACACAAATGCCCAGACTGTGGTGCAAACAACCAGTACAAAAACCACCAACTTCATACCAAATTACATTGCCCCAAGCGATTGCATTGTTGTGTTCATTGTGGTGAAAACGGCTGCTTTGATGAGCGTACTTCTACACATTTGGAGGTTTGTCCCAAGATAATGATTGCATGTAAAAAGTGCACACAACGTATCCTGCGCTGCCAGCTACCAACTCATTTAAACGAATGCAAGTTTGAACCAGTGCCCTGCAAATACGCTAAAGTAGGGTGCAAAGTTCGGCCTCTACGCAAAGACCTCAAGAAGCATGAGGAAAATTACCAACTTCACCTCCAAGTTACCACAGAAACAGTGCTTGAGCTAAAGAAAATGCTTCCCAAACCCGTTACCTCAGTTACCTTCAGAGTCACAGATTTTAACAAGCACAAAACAGACAATGATATAGTCTACGGTCCTGTGTTCTACACTTCCACAAATGGGTATAAAATGTGCTTAAGAATAGATGCCAACGGAAGTAGCACTGGCGAAGGCACACATATCTCTGCATATATTTGCTTTTTGGCAGGTGAATACGATGACTACCTGACCTGGCCGTTTACTGGGACGGTTACCATCGAGCTTCTAAATAGGATAGAGGATCAGAACCATCACCAGCTGTCGTTTAAAATGCCAGCATACGAATTAAGTGACAGGGTTTTGGACTCAGAGAAGAGGGACAGTCGGGGATATCCCACATTCATCTCACACACAGACCTAGCCAAACATTCCCAGTGCCAGTACCTCAAAGATGATACTCTGATTGTTCGAGTATCTGTAGAAGTACCAGACTACAAACAATACCTTGAGTGTATCAACTAATGTTTATAATTATGCATGTATACGTGTACATACAAATTTTCTTTGTGATATTTATATCACATGACTGAGTATATTTGTGGGGGTGGTCGTAGTATACTTATACATGTACGTACGTCTTATATATATTATATGTCAGATGTCAAATGCATTGAAAAGTCAATAGACGATTAATTAGTGTACAACTTTGTGGTAGAACCTGCGGACTCTCTAAAGTGTCTCATCTGTCTGCCAGTAGTTAGGGAGCCACAACAACATGGCGGCTGTGGGAAGCTATATTCTGTAAAGTGTGTATTGGAATGTACAGGAGGAACGATTGTCCTCATTGCAGACAACCAATAAGGGCATCTGGTTACCAGCAATTCGGGGGAACCATCTTTAACGATTTCAAGAGTGAGTTAAACATGAGCTAGTAAGTGTACATAATTATACACAACATTGTACTTTATACGAAATAGCTAAGCCACTATAGTAAAAGGGGTAATGAAAGGTATTTTTAAGCGGCTTGGAATCGAGGCCTATCAGAACATTTTCTGTGTCTTTTAACAAGTTTTTTTCCTCTACATGCATAGGTGATCAAGAGGTGAAGTCTCTGCTAGTATACTGCACAACCAGCTGTGGTTGGCAGGGGGAGCTACGATCAATCGAAGATCATAAGAAAAACATGTGCGAAAATACTGAAATCCCATGCCCAAATGCTTGCATGTAACACAAAGCCTATGAGAAAAAATCTTCAGCTTCATCTTGAGACAGAATGCCTAAAGCGACTCACAAGCTCCCTAAAGTGTACGCAAGAGATAGAGTATCGAGATCTGGACAACCACATGGCAAGAAAATTCCCCAAGAGACAGTACACATGCCCACACTGCAATGAAGCTGGTGTGTATATGATGAGAGAACTACTACACATCTAGAAGTCTGTCCTAAAGTAGAGGTCCCGTGTTATAAATGCTCGGGTACATTTTCTTGCTGCGATGAATCAAGTCATCCAGTATTTTGCCCTAATGAACCAGTTCAATGCAAGTACTACAGTATCGGCTGTGCAGAGAAGCCTCTAAGAAAGGATAAGAGTACGCACGAAAAAAATGCACAGCTTCACCTTTCACTAGAAACAGAAGAGTTATTGAGGCTAAAGAAAGCACAGTGCTGGAAAAATGCTCTAACATTCAGAATAAAAAACTACAAGGTACTCGAATTAGAAGGAAAATATTTTTATAGCCCTCCCTTCTTAACTTCAGCATCAGGCTACAAGATGTGTATACGTGTTGATACTGGTAAAGGCACTCATGTTTCAGTGTATGCCTATCTCATGAAGGGAGACAATGATGACTCCTTGTCCTGGCCATTCACTGGGAGAGTTACATTTGAGCTACTCAACCAACTGGAGGATGATAACCATCACAAGGAGACAACCACATTCGCAGCAGACAGTGTTTCCAGTCAGAGGGTGGTGGATCGTGAGAGAGGGGGGAAAGGACGGGCCCGGACTAAGTTCATCTCCCACGCTGACCTCGATTACAATGTTGATAAGAAAACTCAGTACCTCAAAGGCGACACTCTATAATATTCCGAGTATCTGCAGAAGCTCCTGACTACAAGCCATGGCTAGAGTGCACCAACTGTGTGTAGTGACGATATTACAGGACAATTACTAATTTGTGTGACATTGCCTATAATAGTATAGCTGAGCCAACGCATATAATAATTATATAGTACTTTCATACATTATGGGCAACATCTAGCAATGACATGTTATTTGAACGAATAACACAGGCTGCACACTCAGATGAGCAATTAATAAGCTAGATTTCAAATAGTACCAATTACCGTACTTATTCGATTTAAAGCGACACTTCTAAATAATTACGAAGCCAGAGGTCGTTTCTTTTGGAGGTTGAAAAATTATGTTGAAGTCCTGGTGTCGCATATTTAGAGGGTCGCATCTAATTGGAGGTTATTCTACTATCCTCGATTAAAGGCCGCTTAAATTGCATTGTTTCTTGCGGCCTGGAATCGAGGCTGTGGTTTGACCTCTATTTAGAATGCGACATAAAAAAATAATTGTCAACGCTGCAGTCGCTACTTTTAGAGGTCAGAAAATTGGAAAAGATTGAGGGTGTCGCATATTTGGAGGGTCGCTTAAGTACGGTAAGACGTAGTACCGTATAGCGGGTAATTTTGGTGGGGAAAAATATTCGTGGTTTTCGTGGTTGGAGGTCTGACCACGAATATTTTACCCACGAATAAAGCGACCTTGCCTACCTTTACCTGCAGTGCAAGCTCCAACCACGAAAATATTACCCACGAAATCTCTCAATATTGCTGAACCACGAATACTTTGTCCCCTGAAAATTATCCGCTATACGGTATAATTATAGCACCATGAACTTGCCTCATAAACAACGTACAATATACACCATAAACACATGTTGTACTGAGGGAGAAAACATATAGAATACCGTATAATTGTTCAACCATGTTCTTCGAATTCAGTAATTATGGCTGTTGAAAAATTCGAACCCTCCTTGGGAAATTGTAGAATGGCATGTAGCCAAAAAATTTTTCACCTGTCGTATGTGTTGACCTTTGCCCCCTTGTTGAGTAGGAGTCTGGCACATGAGACGAGGCCCTCCCTCCGAGTCACACTACACTTGTGAGCACAGAGCCGTGTAGTAGTCTGTGTGTGGGTGGGTGTGGGTAAAAATTTTGTCCTCACGAAAATAATATTAAATCGCAAAAATACTCACAAATAATTGGATATTGCATTAAAACCGCCATGATAATTTCACAACTTGAGTAAGAATTAGCAGAATGAGCTGAACAGTGAAATCGCAAACAAATCTATCTGTGAAAATATGCTACCTTAAGGTACCCGCTATATAGGGCCACCCATGCACACACCACACCACACCATTGTCTAGTCACATGATATCTATTGTGTTTCTCTATATAAGTACGTGTATAGCTGCACAGTTATTATAATCTCTTTATAAGCCTTTGACATTGTCTAGTGAAGTCACATGTAAGTAGCTAGCTGCACAGTTAGTTTATACTAAACATGTTTGGACAATTTTCCAGCCTATCACTCAATGAGGGAGGTTACGACTACAAGTTCATAGAAGAACCTGCAGACTCTCTCAAGTGTCTCATCTGTCTGCTAGTAGTTAGGGAGCCACAACAACATGGCGGCTGTGGGAAGCTATTCTGTAAAGTGTGTATTGACAAGCACACGGCCTTTAGCATTGTCTGTCCACACTGTAGAGGACCACTCTTGAAATTGGGGCAATCTACCCTTTTTTCTGACCTTAGAAGTGAGTAAATAAATGATTTACCGTATACAGTATAGCGGGTAATTTTTGTGGGGTAAAGAATTCATTCAACTCGAAAACGATGTTTTTGTGAGTATCCATGCCTATGTTTTCGTGGGTAAAAATTTCATGGAGGTCAGCTTGCCACGAAATTACCTGCAGGTAGCTATAAACATTCTCTCAACTATTTGACTTACTCTCATTTAGCAGTAATAAAAATGAAAAAATCAGCATTACTCCAAAAAATAATATGCATTTTTGTTCAATGTTTGGGGTATCAGATTAGGAAGCCTCATTTTTAAGTGCTGTCTTCACTGAGCATGTACTGTTCAGGCAATATTTTTAAACCATGTCGCAATAATATTCAATAAATTATTTTTAGATGCTCTTAAATAATAATAGTTTTGTGGGACCTTGTTTGTTTGGGTGGTGAATAAAACACAAATTTGTGGATGCAACAAAAATGACCCAGGAACAATATTTAGTGACGTAGCAAAAATTAATGTGTGGGACCCTTGTTTGACAAGGGTCCCACACGTGGGTCCATGGTTTGCGAGAAGGTCCAAAGTGGGTCTCTTGTTTGACAAGGGTCCCACACGTGGGTCCATGGTTTGCGAGAAGGTCCAAAGTGGGCCTCTTGTTTGACAAGGGTCCCACACGTGGGTCCATGGTTTGCGAGAAGGTCCAAAGTGGGTCCCTTGTTTGACATGGGTCTCATTAATTAAATGTGATAAGTGTTTTATACAATATGCTATGCCTTGTGAACCCCTAGTTCCAGGTACATTCTGATACCATACATTCTATAGACCCTTGGTCTAAAGAGTAACTGAAATTGTGGGGACTCAATATTGACCTCCTTATTTCCTGACGAGAAAATACCCAGAAATTTGTTAGATTCCGTAAAAAAACAAACAGAGAATAGTCAAAATAGTTGAGAGAGTGTTTATACTGTAGTGTGAAATTTCGCTATTTGGCGCTCCAGAGCCCTCAGCAGAAAGTTTTTTGGGTTCTGGTGAATGCCAGGAAACCACACCCACCAATACCTGTGCGTGGCCAGTTTTAATTTTTATGCTAACTGCTCTGTAAAATACCGTATTACTAGAATATTTTGCTGGTGAAAAACTTTTGCAAATGAGCCAAACCAGCAGAAAATTTGACCCTTTGCGATCTAACAATTGCGTTCTGGCAAGGATCGTGTGTATTTACTTAGGTTTTGCGGATTTTATTGTTGCGAATTGATCAACCATCGCAAAGTTTGCAAAATGTTTGATGCTCGTAAAACATTCTAGTCATACGATATGCTAAAACTTTGTTTTGTACATGTAGGTGAGCAGGAAGTAAATTCTCTGCTGGTTCGATGTCCAACGTCTTGTGAATGGAACGGAGAGCTTCGATCACTAGAACACCATATGCAAAAGGACTGTGGTAACACTTTAGTTCCTTGCCCCAAAAATTGCAAGATAAAAATCATATGGAACAAAATCGATTATCACCTTGCTTTTAAATGCCTAAATCGACCACATTCGTGTACAAAATGTCAGAAGCAAATGGAGTTTAGGAATGTCAAAAATCATGAATTAAACGAGTGCCCCAAGAGACAGTACACATGCCCACACTGCAATGAAGCTGGTGTGTATGATGAGAGAACTACTACACATCTAGAAGCCTGTCCTAAAGTCAAGATCGAGTGTTCCAAGTGCTTGGTTAAAATTTCTCGCTGTGACCAAGCAGGCCATGTTTTAGCTTGCCCGAGTGAACCAGTACGCTGCAAGTACTACAATATTGGTTGTGCAGAGAAGCCTTTAAGAAAGAAACTGACAAGACACGAGGAGAATGCACAGATGCATCTAGCTTTAGCAGCAGACAAGATATTAAAACTAACTAACATGCTCGTTGTAAAAAACACGCTAAAACTTAAAATAAAGGATTTTAAGGAGAAAAAAGATAAAGTTTTAAGCCCAGATTTTCATACTTCAGAATTGGGCTACAAGTTGTGCTTGAGAGTTGATCCCAATGACAGTGGTGCTGGTGAGGGTACTCATGTTGCAGTGTATGCCTGTCTCATGAAGGGAGACAATGATGACTCCCTGTCCTGGCCGTTCACTGGGACAGTCACAATCGAGCTACTCAACCAACTGGAGGACAAGAACCATCACAAGATGACAATCACATTCCCAGCAGATAATGTGGTCAGCCAGAGAGTGGTGGAGCGTGAGAGAGGGGAGGGAGGATATGGCTACCGTAAATTCATCTCCCACGCTGACCTCGCTCACAAGCCTCTTACAAACACTCAGTACCTCAAAGACGACACTCTAATATTTCGAGTATCTGCAGAAGCTCCTGACTACAAGCCATGGCTGGAGTGTAGCAAGTGTGTTTAGTGACTTTATATTGCAGGACTAATTAGTGTGATATTTCCTATAGTAGACTATAGTGCTAGAACCTTTATACATATACAATAGGTATATACCTCGTGTCAAAACCATTACTTTCAATCTTACATTTAATCTTACATTATGGGCTATAACATGACACGAGATCAGTACGTACTCAAGCAATATGGCAATGATATGTTATTGTTGAACTAACACAGGCTGTATACAAAAGTGATTAAGATGTCAAGTACAGATATTTGTACTGGCTACTAACATCATTCAACATTATCCAAAATGTAACAATCAGCGATAAAATGTAAAAAAACTTCACATTTGGCCATTGTGAATTAATAGGTAAATAACAATAACGATAATTGTTATAGCTATAGCTACATGCATATACACTACTCGACTAACTATACAGTCACGCATGCATGATGCTAGCTCGCTTTTGTTCACTGAGTAGTATGTGCCCTCGTTATCATTGGCTGCTCTTCATTAATGGACACATGACCATCCTCTATACGAGTCAAGTCCTGGACTGCCCGCTTCTGGGTCAGTGGATAGCCGCGTTTTCGTGAACAGTGGATGCGATGAAATAATTAACAGGGGAAATAAATTGAAAAAAGTTTGACATAGGAGGCTGAGTTGGCTCCAGAAAGAATATGCCTCACCAGCACTAATCGCACTTAACACACTAAGAAGTATCACGACAGTCAAAGGTATAACTCCTAACAGAATAAACAGAGCTTTGTAAGTCATCTTCTTAAGTTTAGTTTTGGATTTTCCTTTTTTCTTCTCAAGCCATGCTTGTGCACTCAATTGTCCATAAAGAATCGTTACGGTTATAGCGAGTAAACCTCCTGCTGTTCCAGCTCCATTAATGAAGTCAAATTGAAATTCAAAACATTGGATTGTTTCATTGATACCATCGACATCACAACAATGCATGGCCTATTCTTGAACTCTTATAGAAACAGTCAATTCCAACCCTACATTCTTCTGTAACCGTGATTATAAAATTTAGCCAGAAAGTGGCTAGCAGAGATAGCCATAATGCTATTGCGAATATTCCAATAGCTCGAACATATCCTGGAGTGACTGGGTAATCAAACAAGAAGTACCGCTTCCTGCCATTCTCAGTTGTTTCACTCTTGAGCCCACCGAGCAAAGTGATGTTAATGATGGCTCTCCACGCTGCTGCTACTGGCTTGTTCAATGACTTTGTGAAAACTGTGTAGACACTGGCACTAACAATTGCAAGCGGAAAAATGAAATACAAAACGTATACTGGAATATACAGTACACATATATATAGCTCTTCGTTAAATTCCTTTAGAATGGCCATGATCTTCTTTATATAGTATAAACTAATTGGATTCCTCAGCCTCAGATAATAAATTATAGTATAGCTATATACATGTATATTAGGCAGCATTGGCACTCTTTTATTGGTGCATCAGTATGGTTATAATTATGCTATTCATGATATCCCAAAATTTCCTCCCCACTTTTGCTCAATGCCATTGTTTATTACACATGCATACATGCATGGTTGTGGTAATTTATGCTGTATAATTGTAATTAAGTAATCCCTTGGCATACGTATATATATATAGTACAAAGAATTTTGGATTACTGTACATACATCGTGCTGGCTATATTGCCAATTTGTAACTGTCTTATGAGGTGAGTCCCCCACCCTAGTCTGGCTGGCTCCACATAGTCTCCAAATTCACGGCTCTCCTATGCACCCATGCACATTCACAGTTATATTAATGAATATTGGCAAGCCGGGCAAAATATACAAGGCCGTATATGTTCCAAAATGCCAGAGGGAGGTTATGACTCAAATGTTTTACAGGAATGTGGGTGCACAGAGAAAAAAATTAATATATATATAGCTATTTTAGCTAAGCTTTAACAAACTTAAAATGATTGTATACCGTATTATAAAAAATTATTATTAGAATGTTTGCGAGCATCAAACATAATTATATGCGAATTTTGCGAGAGTCGATCAATTCGCAATGACAAAATCGCAAAACCTAAATTATTACTAGTAAATACACACAATTAATCCTTGCCAGAATGCAATTGTTAGATCGCAAAGGGTCAAATTTTCTGCTGGTTTGGCTCATTCGCAAAGGTTTTTCACCAGCAAAATATTTTAGTAATACGGGAGCTCTATTATATGCTAACAATGCCCATCAGTGGTACTAGAAAGTGAGAACTAGAAGCAATAAGCAATGAGCCATGCAGAAACCACAAACTATATGAGTTGTTGCTGCACTTCCTTTATTTCTTTGACTCCTGTCTTAATGTAGCATGCAGGTATATATATATAGCAATCACATGCAAGTGGTTTAAATAGGGAACTTTTAGACTTCAAAAATTTCGTCATTTTCTGGTATAGCTCAAAGTGATGGGGGAAAGAAAAGTGGGTTCTACCCAAAAAATATTGAGCTGAATATACCATCTGATAGAGAAAATCACAACGTCATTGCGATATTCCCTTATAGTGAGAGCCAATCCAAGCTCTTCCCCTTGTTCCATCAGCCTGCTCTGTTCCTGTGGATCCGTATCAACAAATAATTATGTCAGATGTCAAGTACATTTTAAGCGATAAAAACTTATATGCAAAATGTGCAAAATGTATACATGTATACTGTTGAACATCATGAATAACAGCGGGCCAAAAAATATTCATACTATGATAGGAGGGCCACCCATGCACATCATTGTTTGTTTATTCTAATTAAGTAAGCTGTATGCAGTATAATTAACATAGTTTGGAACTAAACATGTCTGGCCAATTTTCTAGCCTATCACTGAATGAGGGAGGTTATGACTACAAGTTCATAGAAGAACCTGCAGACTCTCTCAAGTGTCTCATTTGTCTGCTAGTAGTTAGGGAGCCACAACAACATGGCGGCTGTGGGAAGCTATTCTGTAAGAGCTGTATAACTAAGTACAGGAGGAACGATTGTCCTCACTGCAGACAACCAATCAGGGCATCTGGTTACCAGCAATTTGGGGGAACCATCTTTAACGATTTCAAGAGTGAGTTAAACATGAGCTACACGTAATCATATACAGCATTGTATATATATACATCACATCATTATATAGCTTCGATTCCAGGCCACTAGCTGAGAAGGGAAAGATGTCTGTCTTCTCATCTATAAATTATATAGTGGCCTGGAATTGATTGAGGCTATATCAAAACATTTCCTGTAGCTTAAACTATATACTCTTAATACTCTAGGTGACCAAGAGGTAAAGTCTCTGCTAGTATACTGCACGACCAGCTGTGGTTGGCAGGGGGAGCTGCGATCAGTCGAAAATCACGAGAAGAACAAATGCGAAAATAGTACTATTTTATGCCCAAATGCTTGCCACGTCACGTTTCTAAGAAAAAATCTTCAGCTTCATCTTGAGACAGAATGCCTAAAGCGACTTACAAGCTGCCTAAAGTGTGAGCAAGAGATGGAATATCGAGATCTGGACAACCACATGGCAAGCGAGTGCCCCAAGAGACAGTACACATGCCCACACTGCAATGAAGCTGGTGTGTATGATGAGAGAACTACTACACATCTGGAAGTCTGTCCTAAAGTAGAGGTCGAGTGTTCGAAGTGCTCACGTTTAGTTTTACGCTGTGATGAATCTGATCATCCTTTGGATTGCCTGAATGAACCAGTTTTTTGCAAGTACTACAATATTGGATGTGGAGAGAAGCCACTAAGAAAAGATTTGACTAATCACGAGGAAAATGCTCAGCTTCACCTTTCATTAGCAACTGATAAGATATTGAAATTAACTAATATGCTAGTCGTAAAAAACATACTAACGTTTAAAATAAATGGGTATAAAGAGAAACAAGATAAAGATCATCAATTTTTAAGCCCAGCATTTCGTACTTCAGAATCAGGCTACAAGATGTGCCTGAGAGTTGATGCCAATGGCAGGGGTGATGCTAAGGGCACTCATGTTTCAGTATTTGCCTGTCTCATGAAGGGAGACAATGATGACTCCCTGTTCTGGCCGTTCACTGGGACAGCCACAGTCGAGCTACTTAACCAACTGGAGGACAAGAACCATCACAAGGAGACAATTGCATTCCCAGCAGGCAGAGTGTACACTCAAAGAGTGGTCAGCCGTGAGAGAGGGAGAGGATATGGGTATCCTGAGTTCATCTCCCACGCTGACCTCGCTCACAAGCCTCTTACAAACACTCAGTACCTCAAAAACGACACTCTAATATTTCGAGTATCTGCAGAAGCTCCTGACTACAAGCCATGGCTGGAGTGTACCAAGTGTGTTTAGTGACTTTATTACATAGGGCAGGACTAATTGTGTGATATTGCCTATAGTAGACTAGTGCTAGAACCTCTATACATATTATACAGTAGCTATATACCTCGTGTCAAAACCATTAGTTTCAATCTTACATTATGGGCTATAACATGACACAAGATCAGTACGTACTCAAGCAGTACAACATTACGACATATTATTGTTGAACTAACACTGCATGGCTGCACACCAGATATTTGTACTTCAAAATCAGGCTACAAGCTGTGCGTCTCAGACAGACACAAAACTATACCGTGTATACCTCGCTGCACATGCGCTAATTATAAATTTATTGTACATACATAGTAGGTGGTCATGGTTGGATGCACTTCAAACTGCATGCATGTAGCATGACATCCTCTGTTACTGTACATCGATCGGTAAATGGTAGGACAAGACAAACTATTGCGCAACATTGATCAGACTGAACAGTTAAGGGTGGGGACACGAAACATATTCATGGAGTAATAACCACGCATCCAATATTCATTTTCTAGTCACATGATGCTTTTCAAAAAAAATGTCTACATCACTCAATGAGGGAGGTTACGACTACAAGTTCATAGAAGAACCTGCAGACTCTCTCAAGTGTCTCATCTGTCTGCTAGTAGTTAGGGAGCCACAACAACATGGCGGCTGTGGGAAGCTATTCTGTAAAGTGTGTATTGACAAGCACAAGACCCTCAGAAATGGCTGTCCACACTGTAGAAGACCACTATTGCAAATGGGGCAATCTACCATTTTCCCTGACCTTAGAAGTGAGTAAAATCATTATATCATGCTGTCTTGTAGGTGAGCAGGAAGTGAAGTCTCTGTTGGTTCATTGTCCAACAGCCTGTGAATGGAATGGAGAGCTCCGATCAATCAAAAACCACATGCAAAAAGACTGTGGGAATATTCTAGTTCGTTGCCCAAATAGTTGCAACAATGGCTTGACGAAAACAAATCAATTTTCACCTTCGTTATAAATGCTCAAATCGACCACATTCATGTACAAAATGTCGGAAACAAGTAGAGTTTAGGAATGCCAAAAGCCATAAACTAAACGAGTGCCCCAAGAGACAGTACACATGCCCACACTGCAATGAAGCTGGTGTGTATGATGAGAGAACTACTGCACATCTGGAAGTCTGTCCTAGAGTAGAGATAACATGCAAAAAATGCTCACTACAAATATTTCGCTGTGACGAGTCAAGACATTTTTTGGATTGCCCAAACGAACCGGTACGCTGCACATACTACAACATTGGCTGTGCAGAGAAGCCATTAAGAAAGGATCTGACTAAACACGAGGATAATGCACAGATGCATCTAGTTTTAGCAACAGACAAGATATTAAAATTAACTAACACACTAGTTGTAAAAAACACGCTAACATTTAAAGTGAACAGTTTTAAAAAGAAGAGACTCTCAAACTTTCAATTTGTTAGCCCCGCCTTTCGTACCTCAGAGTCAGGCTACAAGATGTGTATACGTGTGTATGCCAATGGCTACGATGAAGCCAAGGGCACTCATATTACAGTATTTGCCTATCTCATGAAGGGAGAAAATGATGACTCCCTGTCCTGGCCGTTTACTGGGACAGTCACAATCAAGCTACTCAACCAACTGGAGGACGATAACCATTGCAAGACAACGCTCACATATCTAGCAGAGGATGGGGTCAGTCAGAGAGTGGTGGACGGTGAAAGAGGGAGAGGGTGGGGCTATCATGACTTCATCTCCCACACTGAACTCGACTACAAGTTTCTTACAAACTGTCAGTACCTTAAAGACGACACTCTAATATTCCGAGTATCTGCAGAAGCTCCTGACTACAAACCATGGCTGGAGTGTACTCACTGTGTGTAGCTAACAACATTATCAAGCTACATGTATACGGTACTATGACCACAATGTGGGTGGTTCTGATAAATTCCAATCCCTCTCTTTCTTTATGTACGTAGTTTACATAAGTACATGCACACGCTGTTTCGTAACCCAATTTTAGATTTATGTGTTGTATACGGCTTCTTTACAAGCACTTGAAAATTCACCGAAATTTACACATTTCAATCAGTGATCCATATACTTCGTATATAACTTTTGCCATGAAAGGGGTGGGTACTCATTAAAGGGTGAAAGTACAGCATGGGAATGAGGCCTTGGTGATGGGCATAATGGACCTGCAGACCCTCTCCCTTGAAACATTGGAACTTCGATCACTATAATTATTATTGTTGTATGAACTACCTGGACTGTACATGTTACTCCATTATGTTTAATTACTCTTTAAGGGATAATTAGCACGTGACAAAACGAGAGCACAGATTATACCTAATTTATACAACGGACATTACAAATACTCTGTGAGGGTGTCACGGTGGATAATCTCAACAGCACACGGATTGTACAGGGTTCAAAAGAACGCTCAACCAGCTCAACCTTCCAACGCTTTTTGTTGAAGTGCAAAGATTCTGCGAACCTGTATGACTGTGGACTGTGGACTGTGGTAACATCAATATTATTATAGCAACAGCAGGCCAAAAAATATATTCATAGGAGGAATCCCACAAACAATCACATGATGCATGTGTCTATATTCAGTTTTGAGACAAGATGTTTAGCGTAGTTTCTAGACTATCAATCAACAAGGCCGAAGGAGGCTACGACTACAAGTTCATAGAAGGACCTGCGGACTATCTCAAGTGTCTCATCTGTCTGCTAGTAGTTATGCACCTATCAATGCAAATCCCCACCCACCCCCTCACGGGAGAGGGTGGGGATTTGTAAGTCATTTGCAAAATAACTTCCTACTTGGGGGCAGGGCTTTTGTCAATCCGTATATTCAAGGATACAAGAATCAGTATACTACAATATGTGTTTCTTCTTTTTCTTTGTGACCTCCAATGCCACGGTATATAGAGCTAGTAGTCTCGAATACCCGTCTCAACCCTCAAGCTTTTAGGTTGAGGCGGGTATTCGAGACTATAGAGCTAGTGTGTATACGCATATGCTAGTCATTGTTCTTGGATATATAGACCCTAGTTTGTGCTTAATAGTATGGAGAAGAAGGTGGTTGTGTCTTTTGTAGGTGTGTAGTAGAGAGGTGCACATTGTGAACCATTCTTTTTATTATTAATATTGTTGAATCCCCTGTGTGGGGGGATAGTCTTTTGTAGTGCTATGGACATGCATTTGTACAAAGAGGTGTTCCCTGGGGGAGTGTCTTTGTAACTCCCCTATTGACAAATCCCCACCCTATCCCGTGAGGGGGGGGGGTGGGGATTTGCATTGATAGGTGCATTAGGGAGCCACAACAACATGGCGGCTGTGGGAAGCTATTCTGTAAAATGTGTATTGACAAGCACACAGTCTTAAGAAATACCTGTCCACACTGCAGGCAGCCATTAAATAACTCAAATGGCTTTCCAACAATCTTCAATGATTTCAGAAGTAAATGGTTGGACTTTAATAATTATGGAAAACAGTACACTATAAGAACTTCATTCTTCATTTAATATAATCCTTCGGAACTTAACTGTAGATCTTATTACCATAAACACTGTACAAACACAGGTGATCAAGAGGTCAAGTCTCTAATGGTGTACTGCAGCACTGCTTGCGGTTGGAAAGGAGAGCTGAGATCACTCGATAATCACAAGCAGAAAGACTGTGAGAACACATTAGTCTTTTGTGAAAACAATTGTGGTGCAATAAACATTTTTCAGAAGAATCTCAAGATCCACCTCGAGTCCAAGTGTCCTAATCGACTACACAAATGCCCTGACTGTGGTGCTAACAACCAGTACAAAAACCACCAACTTCATACCAAATTACATTGCCCCAAGCGATCGTATTCTTGTGTTCATTGTGGTGAAAACGGCTGCTTTGATGAGCGTACTTCTACACATTTGGAGGTTTGTCCTAAGATGAAAATTGTGTGTAAAAAGTGCTTACGATCTATCCTGCGCTGCCAGCTGCCAACTCATCCAAAAGAATGTACGTTTGAACCAGTGCCCTGTAAATATGCTGAAGTTGGGTGCAAAGTTCGGCCTCTACGCAAAGACCTTAAGAAGCACGAGGAAAATTACCAACTTCACCTCCAAGTTACCACAGAAACAGTGCTCGAGCTAAAAAAAATGCTTCCCAAACCTGTTGCCCCAGTTACCTTCAGAGTTACAGAATTTGACAAGCGCAAAACAGACAATGATGTAATCTACAGTCCTTCGTTCTACACTTCCACAAATGGGTACAAAATGTGCTTAAGAATAGATGCCAACGGTAATGGCACTGGCAAAGGCACACACGTCTCTGTGTTTACTTGCCTCATGGCAGGAGAATATGATGACTACCTGACCTGGCCGTTCACTGGGACAATCACAATCGAGCTACTCAACCAACTGGAGGACGATAACCATCTCAAAAGGACAACCCCATTCCCAGCAGACGCTGATGTCAGTGAGAGAGTGATGAAGCGTGAGAGAGGGGAAGGATACGGCTGGCCACAGTTCACCTCCCACACCGACCTTGCTCTTAAGCTTGCAAACATTCAGTACCTCAAAGACGACACTCTAATATTCCGAGTATCTGCAGAAGCTCCTGACTACAAACCATGGCTGGAGTGCACCAACTGTGTGTAGTGGCTTTATTACATAGGACAGTTAAAGTTGTGATAACGTGACATTGCCTATAACATATAGTAGTGTACAATATATCGTGTCAAAACCAGTACTTTCATACATTATGGGCTATATAACATGTCCTACCTCCTCTGAGAAATCACTACCTAGCCTATATGCAAACATACACGTACTAAAGTCCATTTGTGTTGAGAATGGACCTGAAACTTATGGTGCCCGCATAATTATTATTCTGGATGGAAAATGCTGGATGAGCAAACTACACGTCATTGGAAGGGTCTCTTTCTAAGTTTTCATAAAAGTGTTGACATTAGATCAACGGAATTTAAGTTACGGCAGTTAAAATAATACACGCTCTTTTAACTGTTCTTGTATATATTATATTATGCAATCTTTTTCCATGCATATACTCACCTATCATATCTTTGCCCCCTTGTTGAGTATAGGAGTCTGCATGGCACAGGAGACGAGGCCCTCCCTCCGAGTCACACTCTTGTGAGCACACACCGCCATCAGAGCCATGTAGTAGTCTGTGTGTGTGTGTGTGTATGAGGGTGGGTGGGCAATCAGCACAAGTATATACGTAACGTGTACATCGTCAATACTAGCAGGCTACAAAACATAATAATTCATACTTATACTAAAGCAAGTACTTCAAGGGCTTATAATCTCGTTGCCATTGTCTATATATAGTGAAGTCACATGATGCATGTCTATATTAAGTACATGTAAGTATAGCTGTACAGTTACTAAACATGAATGGCCTATCAAGTGCACTCAATGAGGGAGGTTACGACTACAAGTTCATAGAAGAACCTGCAGACTCTCTCAAGTGTCTCATCTGTCTGCTAGTAGTTGGGGAGCCATAACAACATGGCAGCTGTGGGAAGCTATTCTGTAAAGTGTGTATTGACAAGCACAAGACCCTCAAAAAGGACTGTCCACACTGCAGGAAGCCATTAAATAACTCAAATGGCTTTCCAACCATCTTCAATGATTTCAGAAGTAAGTGGTTAGACTTTAATTATTAATACGTGGAAAACAGTTAGGACTTCAATCCTTTGCGGGTATAAATCAAAGCTTTACCATAGTATAATAAATGGGTATGTAGTACTGGATAGTGTGTCAAACACCCTGTACATGTATGAACGTACTCATTACCATAAACACTGCACACACGCACAGGTGATCAAGAGGTCAAGTCTCTAATGGTGTACTGCAGCACTGCTTGCGGTTGGAAAGGAGAGCTGAGATCACTCGATAATCACAAGCAAAAAGACTGTGCATGAGAACACAGTAGTCTTTTGCGAAAACAATTGTGGTGAAATAAATATGATTCGAAAGAATCTCCAGGCCCACCTCGAGTCCAAGTGTCCTAATCGACTACACAAATGCCCTGACTGTGGTGCAAACAACCAGTACAAAAACCACCAACTTCATACCAAATTACATTGCCCCAAACGATTGCATTGTTGTGTTCATTGTGGTGAAAACGGCTGCTTTGATTCACATTTGGAGATTTGTCCCAAGATGAAAATTGCGTGTAAAAAGTGCACACAACGTATCCTGCGCTGCCAGCTGCCAACTCATCCAAAAGAATGCACGTTTGAACCAGTGCCCTGTAAATATGCTGCAGTCGGGTGCAAAGTTCGGCCTCTACGCAAAGACGTCAAGAAGCACGAGGAAAATTACCAACTTCACCTCCAAGTTACCATAGAAACAGTGCTCGAGCTTAAGAAAATGTTTCCCAAACCAGTTGTCCCAGTTACATACCAAGTTACAGATTTTGACAAACACAAAAAGGCCAATCGTATAGTCCACAGTCCTCCGTTCTACACTTCCACAACTGGGTACAAAATGTGCTTAAGAATAGATGCCAACGGTAATGATACTGGTGAAGGCACACATGTCTCTGTGTTCACATGTCTTTTGGCAGGAGAATATGATGACTACCTGGCCTGGCCGTTCGTTGGGACGGTTACGATCAAGCTTCTAAATCAGCTAGAGAATCAGAGCCATTATCTAAAAACGTACAAAATACCAGCAGACAATGAAGCCAGTCAGAGAGTGGTGGATGGTGAGAGAGGACCGGGATATGGCCACCTTAAGTTCACTTCCCATGCTGACCTCGCTCACAAGCCTCGTGAAAACATTCAGTACCTCAAAGACGACACTCTAATATTCCGAGATCTGCATGCAGAAGCTCCTGACTACAAGCCGTGGCTGGAGTGTACCGACTGTGTGTAGTAACTTTATTACATAGGACAGCTAAAGTTTGAACTAATGATATTGCCTATAGTATAGTATATAGTTGACCAACGTGTACAATATATCATGTCAAAACCAGTACTGTCATACATTATGGGCTATAACATGTCCTACCTCCTCTGGACAATCACTACCTAGCCTGTATACAAACAATGACATGCTATTGTTCAACTAACAAAGAATGCACAACTGAAGTGGTAGACATGCACATGAACAAGCGGTCAATATTATGTCCCAGTATTTTATTTATTTAGGATAACGATTATTTAAGTATTGCATACTGCTCTAAACCTACCACATACTTCAGGGACGTACTATATACATACATGTATGCATGTACTAAAGTCCATTTGTGTTGAGAATGGACCTGAAACTTTATTGGTACCTGCATGTTCTGGATGGAAAATGCTGTATGATCAAACTACACATTATTGGAAAGGTCTCTTTCTAAGTTTTCATAAAATCATAAAAATGTTGACATTAGATCTACGAAATTTAAGTTACGGCTGTTAAAATAATACACACCCTTTTAACTGTCCTTGTATGGTACTAAGCAATCTTTTTCCATGCTCACTCACCTATCATATCTTTGCCCCTTGTTGAGTAGGAGTCTGGCATATGAGACGAAGCCCTCCCTCCGAGTCACACTCTTGTGAGCACACACCGCCATCAGAGCCATGTAGTAGTCTGTGTGTGTATATGAGGATGGGTGGGGGTGGGCAATCAGCACAAGTATAATTATACGTAACTTGTATGTAGCAGGCTACAAAACATAATAATTTATACTTACTAAAGCAAGTACTTCCCATTGTCAAGGGCTTATAATCTCTTTATAAGACCTTGCCATTGTCTATGTATAGTAAAGTCACATGATGCATGTCTATTAAGTACATGTAAGTATAGCTGTACAGTTACTAAACATGAATAGCCTATCACGTGCACTCAATGAGGGGGTTACGACTACAAGTTCATAAAAGAACCTGCAGACTCTCTTAAGTGTGCCATCTGTCTGCTAGTAGTTAGGGAGCCACAACAACATGGCGGCTGTGGGAAGCTATTCTGTAAAGTGTGTATTGACAAGCACACACTCCTAAGAGATACCTGCTGTCCACACTGCATGCAGGCAGCCATTAAATAACTCAAATGGCTTTCCAACCATCTTCAATGATTTCAGAAGTAAGTGGTGTGGAAAAAGTTAAGCTCATGGCCGTACTACAATACATAAGCTTGTATTATATGGTACAATTATTATGTATATGCAGTTGAGCCGAGTACCTGGTGCCCACCCCCCCAACTCATCCAGATGGCTGAATATTCGGATATCAGAATGACTCATAAATAAGCCAGCCACATGCATGCACCTATCAATAATTCAAGTAGCGTTTGCATATGCATGCAAAATCAGCTAACGATCAATCTCTGACAAATGTATATAGTCTTGGACATAATGCATCAATAGACATAACAAGGTAGCAAGCTATGCTGTATATAATTATAGGCTATAAGCTAGCTGAAGTGTTTATAGCTGCTTCTGCTAATCAGCAACACAAACAAGTTTCAACCAATGCGCATGTGCGAGTCAGGTGTTTTCTGTGAACATCATCAAATCTTTCATCCGAGATTTCGAAGGATTGGGGTTCGGAAAGTCAAGGCTCAACTGTAGTAGAGTTACCTATTATATACATAAGTGTATACACATGTACCTCAACCCTATACCATAAGGTGATCAAGAGGTCAAGTCTCTAATGGTTACAGTTGCCCCAGTTACATGCAGAGTTGCAGATTTTAACAAGTGCAAAACAGACAATGATGTAATCTACAGTCCTTCGTTCTACACTTCCACAAATGGGTATAAAATGTGCTTGAGAATAGATGCCAACGGTAATGGCACTGGCAATGGAACACACGTCTCTGTGTTCACTTGCCTCATGGTAGGTGAATATGATGACTACCTGACCTGGCCCTTCACCGGGAAAGTCACAATCGAGCTACTCAATCAACTGGAGGATAAGAACCATCACAAAGACATTTCCAGCAGAACTTGTGGCTAGCCAGAGAGTGGTGGACAGTGAGAGGGGGAGGATGGGGCTACCATAAGTACATCTCCCACACTGACCTCGCTCACAAGCCTCGTAAAAACATTCAGTACCTCAAAGACGACACTCTAATATTTCGAGTCTCTGCAGAAGCTCCTGACTACAAGCCATGGCTGGAGTGTACTCACTTTGTGTAGTTATTTATATAGTCATGTAGGACAGTTAAAGTTTTGACTAATATAAACACACACACACACACACACACACACACACACAGTCAGCTTTACCATATCCCTCGTGCGGCTACGCCTCGAGGCATAATTATTGCCTAGAATTATAGCCTGTATATAGTTACTGTAGTTGCACCTATACCTGCATATACAATTATATCATGTCAAAATCATTATGGGCTATAACATGACAGTACATATATAAGAGCAATACCTACTCAAGCAACACTTATGTACATATGTGTAGCCTATACACTGAAACAATTAATGACATGTAACAGTTATTGTTCAAAGAGCACATGAGATGAGTACTCTATAAGCACTGTCAAGAGTTCATTAGAAAGAGTACGCAACTCCACTTATAACCGTAGTGGGCGTTTCTTCTAACCTACGTTGCAACCACATGCTGTTGTATAAACTAATTTGCAATGAATAACTTATAGTGACGATTGTGATAATTATATATCACTAATTTACAACTGCCAGTAGGAAAGACAATGAGCTACTAACCATTGCCTTTCCTGCTAGTTGCGGTTACAACATGCAGCTAGAGTATCTGTGACGTAGGTCTGGAGGAATGCTTTTTGTGTACAGTCTATTGGAGTTGCGTACTCTTCCTAATGAACTCTTAATTGGCACTGTATTGTTGTTCATAACTAACCACATATATAGACGTATACAATATCAGAGATGTCTGTATACACACAACACATTAATTCCAAGCTAAGCGAGGCTTTAATCTCACGGTCACATTGAGATTTTGGCCAGATCATTCGCAATGTATCTTTCTGGGCTTGGATTAACGAAATTCAAGTTAGTACTCTTTACGGGAAATTGTGCTCACGTGTCATAATTATTATTAACATGTATTTAACGGACATTATAAATAGTAGGACAAAGCATTCCTAGGGCCACCCACACACCACACCAAGCCATTGTCTAGTCACATGATGTTTGTTTATTGTGTTTGTCTAAAATTTTGTTTGTCTATATTAATGGTCTAAGTAGCTGTATACAGTTAGTTTGTTAGTTTGGAATTATAAAACATGTTTGGCCAGTTTTCTAGCCCATCACTGAATGAAGGAGGTTATGACTACAAGTTCATAGAAGAACCTGCGGACTCTCTCAAGTGTCTCATCTGTCTGCTAGTAGTTAGGGAGCCACAACAACATAGCGGCTGTGGGAAGCTATTCTGTAAAGTGTGTATTGACAAGCACACACTCCTAAGAAATACCTGTCCACATTGCAGGCAGCCATTAAATAACTCAAATGGCTTTCCAACCATCTTCAATGATTTCAGAAGTAAGTGGTATAGATCAAAGCTTTCCCGGTGAAAATGATGTGCTAAAACAATAATAATTATTATATACTGTGTAACATACGTGTACATGTATGCACTCCTATTATTACCATAAACACGGCATACACGCACAGGTGATCAAGAGGTCAAGTCTCTAATGGTGTACTGCAACACTGCTTGCGGTTGGAAAGGAGAGCTGGGATCACTCGATAATCATAAGCAGAAAGAATGTGAGAACTCAGTAGTCTTTTGCGAAAACAATTGTGGTGAAATAATTATTATTCGAAAGAATCTTAAGGCTCATCTTGAGTCCAAGTGTCCTAATCGACTACACAAATGCCCTCACTGTGGTGCAAACAACCAGTACAAAAACCACCAAGTTCATACCAAACTACATTGCCCCAAGCGATTGCATTGTTGTGTTCATTGTGGTGAAAACGGCTGCTTTGATGAGCGTACTTCTACACATTTGGAAGTTTGTCCCAAGAAGAAAATTGTGTGTAAAAAGTGCACACAACGTATCCTGCGCTGCCAACTTGCAACTCATCCAAAAGAATGCACGTTTCAACCAGTGCCCTGTAAATATGCTGCAGTCGGGTGCAAAGTTCGGCCTCTACGCAAAGACCTCAAGAAGCACGAGGAAGATTATCAACTTCACCTCCAAGTTACCACAGAAACAGTGCTCGAGCTAAAGAAAATGCTTCCCAAACCAGTTGCCCCGGTTACAGTTGCCCCAGTTACAGTTTCCCCAGTTACATGCAGAGTTGCAGATTTTGACAAGTGCAAAACAGACAATGATGTAATCTACAGTCCTTCGTTTTACACTTCCACAAATGGGTACAAAATGTGCTTAAGAATAGATGCCAACGGTAAGGGCACTGGCAATGGAACACACGTCTCTGTGTTCACTTTCCTCATGGTAGGTGAACATGATGACTACCTGACCTGGCCCTTCACCGGGAAAGTCACAATCGAGCTACTCAACCAACTGGAGGACAACAATCATCACAAAGAGACAAATACATTTCCAGCAGAACTTGTGGCTAGCCAAAGAGTGGTGGATGGTGAGAGGGGGGTAGGAAGGGGCTACCATAAGTACATCTCCCACGCTGACCTCGCTCACAAGCCTCGTAAAAACACTCAGTACCTCAAAAACGACACTCTAATATTTCGAGTCTCTGCAGAAGCTCCTGACTACAAGCCATGGCTGGAGTGTACTCACTTTGTGTAGTTAATTATATAGTCATGTGGGACAGTTAAAGTTTTGTTATTTCCTAGAATTATAGCCTGTATATAGTTACTGTAGTTGCACCTATACTTGCATATAGTTATACACAATTATATCATGTCAAAATTAAACCATTCATTATGCTATAACATGACAGTATACATGTAAGAGCAATACCTACTCAAGCAACACCTATATATGTACACGTAGCCTATACACTGAAACAATTAATGATATGTAACAGTTATTGTTCAAAGAGCACATGAGATGAGTACTCTATAAGCACTGTCAAGAGTTCATTAGAAAAAGTACGCAACTCCACTTAAAACCATAGTGGGTGTTTCTTCCAACCTACGTCGCAACCACATGCTGTTGTATAAACTAATTTGCAATGAATAACTTATAGTGACGATTGTATATCACTAATTTACAACTGCCAGTAAGAAAGGCAATGAGTTACTAACCATTGCCTTTCCTGCTAGTTGCGGTTACAACAGCTAGAGTATCTATGACGTAGGTCTGGAGGAATACTTTTTGAGTATACAGTCTATCAGTCTATTGGAGTTGCATACTCTTCCTAATGAACTCTTAATTGGCACTGTATTGCTGTTCATAACTAACCACATATATAGACGTACACAATATCAGAGATGTCTGTATACACACAACACATTAATTCCAAGCTAAGCGAGGCTTTAATCTCACGGTCACATTGAGATTTTGGCCAGATCATTCGCAACGTATCTTTCTGGGCTTGGATTAATGGAATTCAAGTTAGTACTCTTTACGGGAAATTGTACTCAAGTGTCGTATAGGCATAATTAGTATTAACGGACATTATAAATAGTAGGACAAAGCATTCCTAAAGCCACCCACACACCACACTAAGCCATTGTCTAGTCACATGATGTTTGTTTATTGTGTTTGTCTAAAATTTTATTTGTCTATATTAATGGTCTAAGTAGCTGTATACAGTTAGTTTGTTAGTTTGGAACTAAACATGTTTGGCCAGTTTTCTAGCCCATCACTGAATGAAGGAGGTTATGACTACAAGTTCATAAAAGAACCTGCAGACTCTCTCAAGTGTCTCATCTGTCTGCTAGTAGTTAGGGAGCCACAACAACATGGCGGCTGTGGGAAGCTATTCTGTAAAGTGTGTATTGACAAGCACACAGTCCTAAAAAACACCTGTCCACATTGCAGGCAGCCATTAAATAACTCAAATGGCTTTCCAACCATCTTCAATGATTTCAGAAGTAAGTGGTATATAGATCAAAAGCTTTCCCAGTGTAAATTATGAATAGTGTGTTAAAAAAATAAATTATATACATATACCTGTACCTGCATGCATGCATACATCACCCCTACAAACACATACAGGTGATCAAGAGGTCAAGTCTCTAATGGTGTACTGCAGCACTGCTTGCGGTTGGAAAGGAGAGCTGGGATCACTCGATAATCACAAGCAGAAAGACTGTGAGAACACAGTAGTCTTTTGCGAAAACAATTGTGGTGAAATAAATATGATTCGAAAGAATCTCCAGGCCCATCTCGAGTCCAAGTGTCCTAATCGACTACACAAATGCCCTCACTGTGATGCAAACAACCAGTACAAAAACCACCAACTTCATACCAAATTACATTGCCCCAAACGATTGCATTGTTGTGTTCATTGTGGTGAAAACGGCTGCTTTGATGAGCGTACTTCTACACATTTGGAGGTTTGTCCCAAGATGAAAATTGCCTGTAAAAAGTGCACACAACGTATCCTGCGCTGCCAGCTGCCAACTCATCCAAAAGAATGTACGTTTCAACCAGTGCCCTGCAAATATGCTGAAGTTGGGTGCAAAGTTCACCCTCTACGCAAAGACCTCAAGAAGCATGAGGAAGATTACCAACTTCACCTCCAAGTTACCACAGAAACAGTGCTTGAGCTAAAGAAAATGCTTTCCAAACCAGTTGTCCCAGTTACAGTTGCCCCAGTTACATGCAGAGTTGCAGATTTTGTTAAGCGCAAAACAGACAATGATGTAATCTACAGTCCTTCGTTCTACACTTCCACAAATGGGTACAAAATGTGCTTAAGAATAAATGCCAACGGAAATAGCACTGGCGAAGGCACACACGTCTCTGTGTTCACTTGCCTCATGGTAGGTAAATATGATGACTACCTGACCTGGCCGTTCACTGGGACAGTCACAATCGACCTACTCAACCAACGGGAGGACAACAATCATCACAATTGGACAATCACATTCCCAGCAGAACTTGTGGCTAGCCAGAAAGTGGTGGATGGTGAGAGGGGGGTAGGAAGGGGCCACCATAAATTCATCTCTCACACCAACCTCGCTCGCAAGCCTCGTAAAAACATTCAGTACCTCAAAGACGACACTCTAATATTCCGAGTATCTGCAGAAGCTCCTGACTACAAACAATGGCTGGAGTGTACTCACTTTGTATAGTTATATAATCATGTGTTGGAAGTACAGTTATAGTTTTGACTAGTTTGTTTCATAATTATTGCCTATCATTTTATAGCCTGTATACAGTAGACTCTCGCTATTCCGGCTCTCTGAAGTACGGCCACCTCGATATACCGGCCATTTGGTTTGGCACGGAATGCTAGCTATATATTTACTGCACAAAACTCACCCTGAAGTACGGCCACTCGCTATTCCGTTTACCGGCCAGTGCTGGCTGTCCCAAACAAGGTTTTCAATGTAATTTTATTACGGCCTGATATGACGTTTTGGGTGTGGTTTAGCAAATAAAATTGGATTACACTTAAATAGAGAACAGAATGATTCATTATCCTACATTATCCTCGAGACAACAACCGCAAAAGTAGTCATTAGATTCGAGGTAAGGTCGTTTTTAAGCCGCGGCTATTTCCTGAGCTGCAACCACCTCGCTATTCCGGCCAAGCTGCATGGTCCCAAGGGTGACCGGATTAACGAGAGTCTACTGTAGTTACTGTAGTTGCACCTACGTGCATATAGTTATGTATAATTATGTCCATTCATTATGGGATATAACATGACGGTATATATAAGAGCAACACCTGGCCTGCAAACAATGACATTATTACTGTTCAATGAGTAGAATTGTAGTAGAGTGGGAATGGAGTAAACTATAGAGTAGGATACAGCTAGTATACAATGGGTAGTAATCGTATCAGTATATAGAACGCCAGTAGTTGCTTTTGAGACCAAATCTATACCACTGTTTTGAAGAACCTATAAGAAAGAACGTGACTCTTTGGTATTATCTACCAGATAGCAATATGCACAATGATAGCACATGCACGTACACTGAGATATATATGAGTACTAACAAGAGTTCATGCAAACAGTGCGTGACCAACACAACGTCACGTACCACAGTAGTACATCTATATTAAAGAGCACTATACGATCATTGAAAGATATGTACCGTATAGCGGGTAATTTCGGGAGCCAAAATATTCGTGGTTGAGCAATATTGAGTCATTTCGTGGGTAATATTTTCGTGGTTGCTGCTTACACTGCAGGTAAAGGTAGGCAAGGTCGCTTCATTCGTTGGTAAAACATTCATGATCAGACCTACAACCACGAAAACCACAAATATTTTGCTCCACGAAAATTACCCTAATGGACCATTCGAATGATGGGACATTTACCATTGAGCTTCTAAATTAGATAGAGAATCAGAACCATCACCATGAGATGCTCACAATACCAGCAGACGAATTCAGTGACAGGGTTTTGTACTCTGAGAGAAGAGGACGGGTAAATTTATCTCACACACAGACCTAGCTAAACAGTCTCAGTGCCAGTACCTCAAAGATGACACTCTGACTTTCAGAGTATCTGTAGTAGAAGTATACCAGAATACAAACAATACCTTGAGTGTATCAACTAATGCTTTATATATGTATACGTGTACCAACTTTTCGTAGTGATACTATATATCACATGACTGAGTATTTGTGGGGGTGGTGGCAGATATTTAGTACTTACATGTATATACGTCTTATATACGTTAGATGTCAAGTGCATTTTCAAGTCAATATAGGCAAGTATACATGTACTGTCGAACATTATGAACAGGCCATTTGCAAAAGAACTGTAGGAAAACTTTAGTTCCTTGCCCAAATGGTTGCAACAATGGCTCAACGAGAATCATAAGAAAAAATAATCATGCAATTATCATCATGGTTTTAAATGCCCAAATCGCGATTATTATCACGTACAAAATGTCAGAAGCAAATGGAGTTTAGGAATGCCAAAAGCCATGAACTAAACGAGTGCCACAAGAGACAGTACACATGCCCACACTGCAATGAAGTTAGTGTGTATGATGAGAGAACTATACTACACACGTAAGAGTCTGTCATATAAGTCCAGGTCTCGTGTCCTAAATGTTTTTGTGCAGTTTTTCGATGCAACACATCTGGCCATCCTTAATTTAGTTTGCCCAAGTGAACCAGTCGTACTGCAAGTACTGCAATATTGGTTGCGAAGAGAAAACTCTGAGAAACTAGAAAATGCTCAGCTCTCACTATAGCAACTAAAGAGGTCTTGAGACTGAATATGAAAACTACACTAACATTTAGGTTACAATAATTATAATGAAAAAAACTTTACCATTTTATACCTCAGCATCAGGGTATATAAGCTTTGTGCCTGTGTGTGTGCCAATGCATAGTAGTGGTGTGGTGATGGTACTCATGTTTCAGTGTATGCCTTTCCTCATGAAGGGAGACAATTATGATGACTCCCTGTCCTGGCCGTTCAATGGGAGGGTCACAATCGAGCTACTCAACCAACTGGAGCACAAGAACCATCACAAGTGGACAATCCCATTCCCAGCAGACGATGTAGTCAGTGAGAGAGTGGTGGATGGTGAGAGAGGGTTAGGATATGGTCGGCGACAGTTCATCTCCCACGCTGACCTCGCTCACAAGCCTCGTAAAAACATTCAGTACCTCAAAGACGATACTCTAGTATTTCAAGTATCTACAGAAGCTCCAGACTACAAGCCGTGGCGTGTATACTGTACATTATAGTGGTGTTATTAATACAAATATAGGACAAATTATAATTATCATGTTAAAACTATATAGTACATGTATTAATATAAGTTATAAGAGCAGTGGCTGAGAAAGGTAAATGCATCTGTCTTATATACTACATGCATGCATGTATATAATTTATCGATCTCTATAATATTTCGCTGATTTAATGTTTGTGTCAAAAATACGTTTACCTTAATAAGCCGCTCATGGTCTCGAGGCTACCTCCTATATGTAGAACCATGCATGGTACCAGCAAAACATCAAAAGAACTGGCATACATTTCTCTGGTACGGCCCCACCTGGAGTACTGCTCACCAGTCTGGAATCCCCACCAAAAGAAATACATACAAGAACTAGAAAAGGTACAGAAACGAGCTGCAAGGTAGACGGGTGGTGTTCGCTAGGACAGCTCCACTAACAGCTGGACAGAAGAATATAACACCTCATCAATAAAAGGACATACTTGGACTGTTATCAGACATTTAGAATAATCAATGGTTTGGACTGCATTGACTTTCAAGACTACTTCAAACAGAACAAGAGTTATAACCTCGATCAGATCAAACTCTTTATTACTCAATCCGACAAGCATTAATGCATTTAATTTCAGAGCCGTGTAGTAGTTTGTGTGTGTGTGTGTGTGTGTGTGTGTGTGTGTGTGTGTGTGTGTGTGTGTGTGTGTGTGTGTGTGTGTGTGTGTGCATGTGTGCATATGTGTGGAAGGAGGGACAATACAAGCAACAGTCAGACCTTAATGATGTATTAACGGACATTATGAATAGTATAGGACAAAGCATTTCTAGGGCCACCCACACACCACACCTTATTTTGTTTGTCGTTTGTCTATGGTCTACTTGGCAAACACCAAAGAGACTCCCACATATCAATCGTCAGGTCTTCTGGTAATGTTTAGTATAGCTGTACAGACCGTTAGTTGGTTAGTTTGGAATTAAACATGTTTGGCCAATTTTCTAGCCTATCACTGAATGAGGGAGGTTATGACTACAAGTTCATAGAAGAACCTGCAGACTATCTCAAGTGTCTCATCTGTCTGCTAGTAGTTAGGGAGCCACAACAACATGGCGGCTGTGGGAAGCTATTCTGTAAAGTGTGTATTGACAAGCACAAGACCCTCAGAAAGGACTGTCCACACTGCAGGCAGCCATTAAATAACTCAAATGGCTTTCCAACCATCTTCAATGATTTCAGAAGTAAGTGGTTGGACTTTAATAATTAATACGTGAAAAACAGTTAGTACTTCATTTAATATAATCCTTTGCGGGAACTGTATATAAATCAAAGCTTTACCACAGTATAATAAATGGGTATGTAGTACTGGATAGTGTGTCCTATACATGTAAGAACCTATATACTTATTACCACAAACAAACACTGTAAAAATATATATGAATTATACAGGTGATCAGGAGGTCAAGTCTCTAACGGTGTACTGCAGCACTGCTTGCGGTTGGAAAGGAGAGCTGGGATCACTTGATCATCATAAGCAGAAAGACTGTGAGAACACAGTAGTCTTTTGCGAAAACAATTGTGGTGAAATAAATATGAGTCGGAAGAATCTCAAGGCCCATCTCGAGTCCGAGTGTCCTAATCGACTACACAAATGCCCTCACTGTGGTGCTAACAACCAGTACAAAAACCACCCACTTCATACCAAATTACATTGCCCCAAGCGATTGCATTGTTGTGTTCATTGTGGTGAAAACGGCTGCTTTGATGAGCGTACTTCTACACATTTGGAGGTGTGTCCTAAGATGAAAATTGCGTGTAAAAAGTGCTTACGATATATTTTGCGCTGCCAACTCACAGCTCATCCAAAAGAATGTATGTTTAAACCAGTGCCCTGCAAATATGCTGATGTCGGGTGCAAAGTTCGGCCTCTACGCAAAGACCTCAAGAAGCACGAGGAAAATTACCAACTTCACCTCCAAGTTACCACAGAAACAGTGCTTGAGCTAAAGAAAATGCTTCCCAAACCCGTTACCCCAGTTACCTTCAGAATCACAGATTTTGACGAGCACAAAAAGGCCAATCGTATATTCTACAGTCCTTTGTTCTACACTTCCACAAATGGGTACAAAATGTGCTTAAGAATAGATGCCAACGGTAATGGCACTGGCAAAGGAACACATGTCTCTGTGTTTACTTGCCTCATGGTAGGTGAATATGATGACTACCTGACCTGGCCATTTACTGGGACAGTTACCATTGAGCTACTCAACCAACTGGAGGACGATAATCATCTCAAAAGTACAACCCCATTCCCAGCAAATGATGATGTCAGTGAGAGAGTGGTGGATAATGAGAGAGGGGCATGGTGGGGCTGGCCACAGTTCACCTCCCACGCTGACCTCGCTCACAAGCCTCGTAAAAACATTCAGTACCTCAAAGACGACACTCTAATATTCCGAGTATCTGCAGAAGCTCCTGATTACAAGCCATGGTTGGAATGTACCAACTGTGTGTAGTGATGTTATTACATAGGACAGTGAAAGTTTTAACTAATGTGATAACGTGATATTGCATGCCTTTATATCCTGTTGCTACGTTGTTGCCAAGTGCAATATGCATGCAGCATAATGCACTGCTGAAAGTCATATTGCACTGACCGCAAAGTCATAATACACTAACCAAAAAACGCCCCTCTGGCATTAGACAGACAATTAAATTAAATATTATGTCATGAGAAGTAACAAGTATCAAAGTAAGTCCAGCCATGTAGGAATGTTCAACACTGCTGGAGTTTCTTCTTTGCAACCATGCAGGTTTTAAAATTGTTCAAGGTTCATTTTGTGGAAGATTCTGTGTTCCTAGACCTAGTCCTCAACCTCATGATGCATGTCAATTCTGCTTCACCATAGCATTAGAAGCAGCTCTTTTTGCTGGGAGCTTGAGCTGTTTTACTGCAGTGTAGAGGCGAGCTTCTTTGGCTTGGTTGTGAGGCCGAGGGTAGACCACCGTACCATGGAGGGCTGTTCGAGCAGCAGTTACACTGAGTAGAGGGGTGGGGCTGTTTTGCAGTAGTTTCAGCGTTGGAACTCCAACAATTTTGTGTCAAGCCATTCGTCGGTCATGCCAATCTTATACGCTGCATATACTGGCGTCTAGAAGAGAGAAGAGATAGAGCTGTGTCTAGAGTTGTCTTTGTCATCTTTTTGTGCAGTTTATATATTGTTACTAAGACAGTGTTATGTTGCTATGCCCTCGGGATATAAGCCCATCACTCAATGAAGGAGGTTATGACTACAAGTTCATAGAAGAACCTGCAGACTCTCTCAAGTGTCTCATCTGTCTGCTAGTAGTTAGGGAGCCACAACAACATGGCGGCTGTGGGAAGCTATTCTGTAAAGTGTGTATTGACAAGCACACACTCCTAAGAAATACTTGTCCACACTGCAGGCAGCCTTTAAATAACTCAAATGGGTTTCCAACCATCTTCAATGATTTCAGAAGTAAGTATAGATCAAAGCTTTCCAGGTGAAAATTATTATAGAGCGCTTGCATGTGTACAATTGCATGTGTAACATATGTACATGCATGCAGTATAATATACAACTACAAATACTATATAGAAACACAGGTGATCAAGAGGTCAAGTCTCTAATAGTGTACTGCAGCACTGATAATCACAAGCAGAAAGACTGTGAGAACACGTTACTCCTCCTTTGCGAAAACAATTGTGGTGCAATAAACATTTTTCGGAAGAATCTCAAGGTCCATCTCGAGTCCAAGTGTCCTAATCGACTACACAAATGCCCTGACTGTGGTGCAAACAACCAGTACAAAAACCACCAAGTTCATACCAAATTACATTGCCCCAAGCGATTGCATTCTTGTGTTCATTGTGGTGAAAACGGCTGCTTTAATGAGCGTACTTCTACACATTTGGAGGTTTGTCCCAAGATGAAAATTGCGTGTAAAAAGTGCACACAGCGTATCCTGCGCTGCCAGCTGCCAACTCATCCAAAAGAATGCACGTTTGAACCAGTGCCCTGCAAATATGCTGAAGTCGGGTGCAAATTGCGGCCTCTACGTAAAGACCTCAAGAAGCATGAGGATGATCTCCAACTTCACCTTCAAGTTACCATAGAAACAGTGCTCGAGCTAAAGAAAATGTTTCCCAAACCAGTTACTCCAGTTACAATCCGAATTACAGATTTTGACAAGCACAAAACGGCCAATTGTATAGTCCACAGTTCTCCGTTCTACACGTCCACAAATTGGTACAAAATGTGCTTAAGAATAGATGCTAACGGTAATGACACTGGCGAAGGCACACATGTCTCTGTGTTCATATGCCTCATGGTAGGTAAATACGAAGACTACCTGACCTGGCCATTTACTGTGACGGTTACCATCAAGCTTCTAAATCAGTTAGAAAATCAGAGCCATTATCTAAAAACGGTCAAAATACCAGTAGACAATGAAGCCAGTCAGAGAGTGGTTGATGGTGATAGAGGGCCGGGATATGGCCACCTTAAGTTCATCTCCTACGCTGACATTGCTCACAAGCCGCGTAAAAACATTCAGTACCTCAAAGATGACACTCTAATATTTCGAGTATCTGCAGAAGCTCCCGACTACAAGCCATGGCTGGAGTGTACTCACTTTGTGTATACTAGTGGCGTTATTACATATAGGACAGCTAAAGTTTTAACTAATGTGATAACATGATATTGCCTATATAGTCTAGTATATAGTTGACCTACGTGTACAATATATCGTATCAAAACCAGTACTTTCATACATTATGGGTTATAACATGTCCTACCTCCTCTGGGCAGTCACTATCTAGCCTGTATACAAACAATGACATGCTATTGTTCAACTAACAAAGACTGCACAACTGAAGTGGTGTACATGAACATGAACATGCATGAACAAGCAGTCAAATATTATGTCCCAGTATACAGGATAACGATTATGTAACTACTGTATTATACTGCTCTAAACCTATCACATACCGTATAGCGGGTATATTCGAGGGTACAGATTTTATTTTTTATTTTACAGATTTTATAGATCAACGGAATTAAAGTTACGGCTGTTGAAATAATACACACCCCTTTAACTGTCCTTATACTTATATATAGGGAAATAGTATAACTTAGCAAACAGTTACATATTCTCTCACCTGTCGTAGGTGTTGACCTTTGCCCCCTTGTTGAGTATATTATGAGTGTAGCACATGACACGAGGCCCTCCCTCCGAGTCACACTCTTGTGAGCACACACGCACTGCCATCAGAGCTGTGTATAGTATATATAGTGCTGTGTGGGGGGTGTGCATGTGTGTGGAGGGGGAGGGATATAATCAGCACAAAACAAGAGCACAGATTAGACCTAATGTATATATCCGGGACATTATGAATAGTAGCGAGCCATAAACACGATTACTTCCGTTGTCAATTATGGCTTATATAGCTTATAAAATTATGACGAGCTGCGGCCCGAGGGCATTATGTTGCTCCAGTGTAATTGCCATGTTGCAGGAGGGCGCCTGCAATAACTATATAACTTATATAATTGCCCAATGACGTCAAACTCTTCTGATTGGTCAAGTTTTTCTATAGACTTGTGTTGAATTCAATAGTTTTGCCGAATTCCATAGTAGACTTCGAGGTATTGGGTGGAATCAAGAGTTCTTTAGGAAGAGTACGCAACTCCACTTAAAACCGTAGTGGGTGCTTCTTCCAACCTACGTCGCAACCATATGCTGTTGTATAAACTGTGAAATCAAATTTGCAATAAATAACATAGTGATCATTATCACTAATTTACAACTGCCAGTAGGAAAGGCAATGAATATAATTTTATTCATTGCCTTTCCTAGTATCTGTGACGTAGGTCAGGAAGAATGCCTTTTGTGTACAGTCTATTGGAGTTGCGTACTCTTCCTAATGAACTCTTGGTGGAACGGTGGGGCAAGTCAAAAAGCATATTTCACCACTGCATTTACACACAGTGCAACATGCGGGCCCTATGTTCTCGCAGTGCAATGGTATAGTGATGCAACAGGCCATGTGCATATACAGAGCACTGGAATGTGAGCACTGGAATGTTTTGATCTACACGCTCACTCACCGCATGAGAATGGGTAACAAGATATCTTAATTGCTATTGTCTAGTGTGAGTCACATGATGTTATAATATAACTAGAACTGCATGTTTACATACAGTTGTACCTATAGTTAGGTAAACATGAATGGTAGCCCATCACTGAATGAGGGAGGTTACGACTACAAGTTCGTAGAAGAACCTGCAAACTCTCTCAAGTGTCTCATCTGTCTGCTAGTAGTTAGGGAGCCACAACAACATGGCGGCTGTGGGAAGCTATTCTGCAAGAGCTGCATTGACAAGCACACACTCCTAAGAAATACCTGCTGTCCACACTGCAGGCAGCCATTAAATAACTCAAATGGCTTTTCAACCATCTTCAATGATTTCAGAAGTAAGTGGTATAGACCAAAGCTTTCCCGGTGTAAATTATGAATAGTGTGCTCAGTAAAACAATAATTGTATACTGCATAGCGGGTAATTTTCGGGGGACAAAATATTTGTGGTTCAGCAGTATTGAGACATTTCGTGGGTAATATTTTTGTAGTTGGAGCTTGCACTGCAGGTAAAGGTAGGCAAGGTCGCTTCATTCGTGGGTAAAATATTCGTGGTCAGACCTTCAACTACGAAAACCACGAATATTTGCCCCACGAATTACAACCATAAACACTGCACACACGCACAGGTAATCAAGAGGTCAAGTCTCTAATGGTGTACTGCAGCACTGCTTGCGGTTGGAAAGGAGAGCTGGGATCACTCGATCATCATAAGCAGAAAGACTGTGAGAACAAAGTAGTCTTTTGCGAAAACAATTGTGGTGCAATAAATATTATTCAAAAGAATCTTAAGGCCCATCTCGAGTCCAAGTGTCCTAATCGACTACACAAATGCTCTCACTGTGGTGCTAACAATCAGTACAAAAACCACCAACTTCATACCAAATTACATTGCCCCAAGCGATTGCATTGTTGTGTTCATTGTGGTGAAAACGGCTGCTTTGATGAGCGTACTTCTACACATTTGAAGGTTTGTCCTAAGATGAAAATTGCCTGTAAAAAGTGCACACAACGTATCCTGCGCTGCCAGCTGCCAACTCATCCAAAAGAATGTACGTTTGAACCAGTGCCCTGTAAATATGCTGAAGTTGGGTGCAAAGTGCAACTTCTACGCAAACACCTCAAGAAGCATGAGGAAAATTACCAACTTCACCTCCAAGTTATCACAGAAACAGTGCTTGAGCTAAAGAAAATGCTTCCCAAACAAGTTGCCCCAGTTACCTTCAGAGTCACAGATTTTGACAAGCGCAAAACGGACAATGATGTAATATACAGTCCTTCGTTTTATACTTCTACAAATGGGTACAAAATGTGCTTAAGAATAGATGCCAACGGAAATAGCACTGGCAAAGGCACACATGTTTCTGTGTACACTTGCCTCATGGCAGGTGAATATGATGACTACCTGACCTGGCCGTTCACTGGGAGGGTCACAATCAAGATACTCAACCAACTGGAGGACAAGAACCATCACAAGAAGACAACTACTGTAACATTCCCAGCAGACGATGATGTCAGTCAGAGAGTGTGGAACGTGAGAGAGGGGCAGGGTGGGGCTACTTTAAGTTCATCTCCCACGCTGACCTCGCTCACAAGCCTCTTACAAACACTCAGTACCTCAAAGACGACACTCTAATAATTCGAGTATCTGCAGAAGCTCCCGACTACAAGCCATGGCTGGAGTGTACCATTAGCAACTGTGTGTATAGTGGCGTTATTACATAGGACAGCTAAAGTTTTAACTAAATAAATGTGATAACGTGATATTGCATGCCTAAATAGTAGTTGACTAACGTGTACAATATATCGTGTATACTTTCATACATTGTCTACCTCCTCTATAGCCTATATTATACAAACAATGACATGCTATTGTTCAACTAACAAAGCCTGCACAACTGAAGTGGTGTACATGAACAAGCGGTCAAATATTATGTACCAGTATTAATTTATTCAGAATAACAATTATGTAACTACTGTATTACACTGCTCTAAACCTACCACATACCGTATAGCGGGTATATTTCGAGGGTACAGATTTTATAGATCAACGGAATTAAAGTTACGGCTGTTGAAATAATACACACCCCTTTAACTGTCCTTATATAATTATATATAGGGAAATAGTATAACTTAACAAACAGTTACATATTCTCTCACCTGTCGTAGGTGTTGACCTTTTCCCCCTTGTTGAGAGTGTAGCACAGGAGGTGAGGCCCTCCCTCCGAGTCACACTCTTGTGAGCACACACTGCCATCAGAGCCGTGTAGTAGTGTGTGTGTGCGTGCGTGTGTGTGTGTGTGTGTGTGTGTGTGTGTGTGTGTGTGTGTGTGTGTGTGCATATGTGTGATCGAGGGGGAGGGAGGAATGATCCGGGACATTAGAATAGTAGCGAGCCACAAACATAATTATTCATGCATACTTACCAAAGCAAGTAATTACCGTTGTCAATTATGACATATATAGCTTATAATTATGACGAGCTGCGGCCTGAGGGCATTATGTTGCTCCAGTGTAATTGCCATGTTGCAGGAGGGCGCCTGCAATAACTATATAACTTATATAATTGCCCAATGACGTCAAACTCTTCTGATTGGTCAACTTTTTCGATAAACTTGTGTTTTATCATTAGATTTTGAGCTATAGGGTAGAATGGTGGGGCAAGTCAAAAAGCATATTTCACCTGCATTTACACACAGTAACATGCCCTATGTTCTCACAGTGCAATTAATTAATGGTATAGTGATGCAACGTGTTATGTGCATATACAGAGCACTGAAATGCTTTGATCTACACGCCCACTCACCACATGGGTAACAAGATATCTTAATTGCTATTTTCTAGTGAGTCACATGATGTTATTATGTAACTATAACTGCATGTTTACATGCAGTTGTACCTATAGTTGGTAAACATGAATAGTAGCCCATCACTCAATGAGGGAGGTTACGACTACAAGTTCATAGAAAAACCTGCAGACTCTCTCAAGTGTCTCATCTGTCTGCTAGTAGTTAGGGAGCCACAACAACATGGCGGCTGTGGGAAGTTATTCTGTAAAGTGTGTATTGACAAGCACACACTCCTAAGAAATACCTGCTGTCCACACTGCAGGCAGCCATTAAATAACTCAAATGGCTTTCCAACCATCTTCAATGATTTCCGAAGTAAGTGGTATAGATTAAAGCTTTCCCAGTGAAAATAATGTGCTAAAACAATAATATTATATACTGTGTAACATACGTGTGCGTGTATGCAGCTCCCATACAACCATAAACACTGCATACACGCACAGGTGATCAAGAGGTCAAATCTCTAATGGTGTACTGCAACACTGCTTGCGGTTGGAAAGGAGAGCTGGGATCACTCGATAATCACAAGCAGAAAGACTGTGAGAACACGGCAGTCTTTTGCGAAAACAATTGTGGTGAAATAAATATTATTCGAAAGAATCTCAAGGCCCACCTCGAGTCCAAGTGTCCTAATCGACTACACAAATGCCCTGACTGTGGTGCAAACAACCAGTACAAAAACCAACAAGTTCATACCAAATTACATTGCCCCAAGCGATCGTATTCTTGTGTTCATTGTGGTGAAAACGGCTGCTTTGATGAGCGTACTTCTACACATTTGAAGGTTTGCCCCAAGATGATAATTGCATGTAAAAAGTGCACACAACGTATCCTGCGCTGCCAGCTGCCAACTCATCCAAAAGAATGCACGTTTGAACCAGTGCCCTGTAAATATGCTGCAGTCGGGTGCAAAGTTCGACCTCTACGCAAATACCTCAAGAAGCACGAGGATGATGACCAACTACACCTTCGAGTTACCACAGAAACAGTGCTCGAGCTAAAGAAAATGCTTCCCAAACCCGTTGCCCCAGTTACATGCAGAGTTACAGATTTTGACGAGCACAAAAAGGCCAATCGTATAGTCCACAGTCCTCCGTTCTACACTTCCACAACTGGGTACAAAATGTGCTTAAGAATAGATGCCAACGGCAATGACACTGGCGAAGGCACACATGTCTCTGTGTTTACTTGCCTCATGGCAGGAGAATATGATGACTACCTGGCCTGGCCATTCACTGGGACGGTTACCATCAAGCTTCTAAATCAGCTAGAGAATCAGAGCCATTATCTAAAAACGTTTAAAATACCAGCAGACAATGAAGCCAGTCAGAGAGTGGTTGATGGTGATAGAGGGCCGGGATATGGCCACCTTAAGTTCATCTCCCACGCTGACATCGCTCACAAGCCTCGTAAAAACATTCAGTACCTCAAAGACGACATTCTAATATTTCGAGTATCTGCAGAAGCTCCTGACTACAAGCCATGGCTAGAGTGTACTCAGTTTGTGTATACGTAGTGGCGTTATTACATATATAGGACAACTAAAGTTTTAACTAATAGTTGACAAACGTGTACAATATATCGTGTCTGTTCAACTAACAAAGCCTGCACAACTGAAGTGGTATACATGTACATGAACTAGCGGTCAAATATTATGTCCCAGATAACGATTATGTAAGTTAGTACTGTATTACACTGCTCTAAACCTACCACATACCGTATAGCGGGTATATTTCTACATACAGGGTACAGATTTTATAGATCAACGGAATTAAAGTTACGGCTGTTGAAATAATACACATGCACCCCTTCAACTGTCCTTATAATTATATATAGGGAAAGAGTATAACTTAGCAAACAGTTACATATTCTCTCACCTGTCGTAGGTGTTGACCTTTGCCCCCTTGTTGAGAGTGTAGCACAGGAGATGAGGCCCTCCCTCCGAGTCACACTCTTGTGAGCACACACCGCCATCAGAGCCGTGTAGTAGTCTGTGCGTGTGTGTGTGTGCATGTGTGTGTGTGTGTGTGTGTGTGTGTGTGTGCATGTGTGTGATCGAGGGGGAGGGAGGAATGATCCGGGACATTAGACTAGTAGCGAGCCACAAACATGCATACTTACCAAAGCAAGTAATTACCGTTGTCAATTATGACATATATAGCTTATAATTATGACGAGCTGCGGCCTGAGGGCATTATGTTGCTCCAGTGTAATTGCCATGTTGCAGGAGGGCGCCTGCAATAACTAACTTATATATAATTGCCCAATGACGTCAAACTCCTCTGATTGGTCAACTTTTTCTATAAACTTGTGTTTTATCATTAGATTTTGAGCTATAGGGTAGAATGGTGGGGCAAGTCAAAAAGCATATTTCACCTGCATTTACACACAGTAACATGCCCTATGTTCTTACAGTGCAATTAATTAATGGTATAGCGATGCAACGTGTTATGTGCATATACAGAGCACTGGAATGCTTTGATCTACACGCCCACTCACCACATGGGTAACAAGATATCTTAATTGCTATTGTCTAGTGTGAGTCACATGATGTTATTATATAACTAGAACTGCATGTAAACAAGCAGTTGTACCTATAGTTGGTAAACATGAATGGTAGCCCATCACTCAATGAGGGAGGTTATGACTACAAGTTTGTAGAAGAACCTGCAAACTCTCTCAAGTGTCTCATCTGTCTGCTAGTAGTTAGGGAGCCACAACAACATGGCGGCTGTGGGAAGCTATTCTGTAAGAGCTGTATTGACAAGCACACACTCCTAAGAAATACCTGCTGTCCACACTGCAGGCAGCCATTAAATAACTCAAATGGCTTTCCAACCATCTTCAATGATTTCAGAAGTAAGTGGTATAGATCAAAGCTTTCCCGGTAAAAATGATGTGCTAAAACAATAATAATTATTATATACTGTGTAACATACGTGTACGTGTATGCAGCTCCCATACAACCATAAACACTGCATACACGCACGCACAGGTGATCAAGAGGTCAAGTCTTTAATGGTGTACTGCAGCACTGGTTGCGGTTGGAAAGGGGAGCTGGGATCACTCGATAATCACAAGCAGAAAGACTGTGAGAACTCAGTAGTCTTTTGTGAAAACAATTGTGGTGAAATAAATACGATTCGAAAGAATCTCAAGGCCCATCTCGAGTCCGAGTGTCCTAATCGACTACACAAATGCCCGGACTGTGGTGCAAACAACCAGTACAAAAACCACCAAGTTCATACTAAATTACATTGCCCCAAGCGATTGCATTCTTGTGTTCATTGTGGTGAAAACGGCTGCTTTGATGAGCGTACTTCTACACATTTGGAGGTTTGTCCCAAGATGAAAATTGCCTGTAAAAAGTGCACACAACGTATCCTGCGCTGCCAGCTGCCAACTCATCCAAAAGAATGCGCGTTTGAACCAGTGCCCTGTAAATATGCTGCAGTCGGGTGCAAAGTTCGGCCTCTACGCAAAGACCTCAAGAAGCATGAGGAAGACTACCAACTTCACCTCCAAGTTACCACAGAAACAGTGCTTGAGCTAAAGAAAATGCTTTCCAAACCAGTTGCCCCAGTTGCAGTTGCCCCGGTTACAGTTGCCCCAGTTACAGTTTCCCCAGTTACATGCAGAGTTGTAGATTTTGACAAGCGCAAAACAGGCAATTATGTAATCTACAGTCCTTCGTTCTACACTTCCACAAATGGGTACAAAATGTGCTTAAGAATAGATGCCAACGGTAATGGCACTGGCAATGGAACACACGTCTCTGTGTTCACTTGCCTCATGGTAGGTGAACATGATGACTACCTGACCTGGCCCTTCACCGGGAAAGTCACAATCGAGCTACTCAACCAACTGGAGGACAAGAACCATCACAAAGAGACAAATACATTTCCAGCAGAACTTGTGGCTAGCCAGAGAGTGGTAGACGGTGAGAGGGGGGTAGGAAGGGGCTACCATAAGTACATCTCCCACGCTGACCTCACTTACAAGCCTCGTAAAAACATTCAGTACCTCAAAGACGACACTCTAATTTTCCGAGTATCTGCAGAAGCTCCTGACTACAAGCCATGGCTGGAGTGTACTCATTTTGTGTAGTCAATTATATAGTCATGTAGGACAGTTAAAGTTTTGACTAATATAAACACACACACACACACACACACACACAGTCAGCTTTTAGTCTCGAGGCCAGACTCCTCCCGGGGGAGAGAGTCTGGCAAACAGAGTCACTTTTCTTGGTTTTCAGACAGTTAAAAGTGGGCGTGGCGGAAATGGGCGTGGTGACGATACTAAAACTGGCTGGCTATTATCTCTACTCCTATACAGATTTAGTGAGATTTGAAAGATTCTCTGTACTTGAAATAACATTTTTAGTTGATGTATGAATCATGTGACAGTTTAATTGCATTCTTGCGAATCTGATTGGAGATGTCAAATTTTGACATCTGAACCAAGAAAAGTGACTCTAAATGCCAGACCCTCTCCCTGGCACATGTCAGATCACGTGCAAGGGAGTGGTCTGGGGCCAGACTAGTCAGCTTTACCGTATCCCTCGTGCGGCTACGCCTCGAGGCATAATTATTGCCTAGAATTATAGCCTGTATAGTTACTGTAGTTGCACCTATACCTGCATATAGTTATACACAATTATATCATGTCAAAATCATTATGGGCTCTATAACATGACAGTACATATATAAGAGCAATACCTACTCAAGCAACACTTATGTACATACGTGTAGCCTATACACTGAAACAATTAATGACAATGTAACAGTTATTGTTCAAAGAGCACATGACATGAGTACTCTATATAAGCACTGTCAAGAGTTCATTAGAAAGAGTACGCAACTCCACTTATAACCGTAGTGGGCGTTTCTTCCAACCTACGTCGCAACCACATGCTGTTGTATAAACTAATTTGCAATGAATAACTTATAGTGACGATTGTGATAATTATATATCACTAATTTACAACTGCCAGTAGGAAAGACAATGAGCTACTAACCATTGCCTTTCCTGCTAGTTGCGGTTACAACATGCAGCTAGAGTATCTGTGACGTAGGTCTGGAGGAATGCTTTTTGTGTACAGTCTATTGGAGTTGCGTACTCTTCCTAATGAACTCTTAATTGGCACTGTATTGTTGTTCATAACTAACCACATATATAGACGTACACAATATCAGAGATGTCTGTATACACACAACACATTAATTCCAAGCTAAGCGAGGCTTTAATCTCACGGTCACATTGAGATTTTGGCCAGATCATTCGCAACGTATCTTTCTGGGCTTGGATTAACGGAATTCAAGTTAGTACTCTTTACGGGAAATTGTACTCACGTGTCGTATAGGTATAATTAGTATTAACGGACATTATAAATAGTAGGACAAAGCATTCCTAAAGCCACCCACACACCACACTAAGCCATTGTCTAGTTACATGATGTTTGTTTATTGTGTTTGTCTAAAATTTTGTTTGTCTATATTAATGGTCTAAGTAGCTATATACAGTTAGTTTGTTAGTTTGGAACTATAAACATGTTTGGCCAGTTTTCTAGCCCATCACTGAAAGAAGGAGGTTATGACTACAAGTTCATAAAAGAACCTGCAGACTCTCTCAAGTGTCTCATCTGTCTGCTAGTAGTTAGGGAGCCACAACAACATGGCGGCTGTGGGAAGCTATTCTGTAAAGTGTGTATTGACAAGCACACAGTCCTAAAAAATACCTGTCCACATTGCAGGCAGCCATTAAATAACTCAAATGGCTTTCCAACCATCTTCAATGATTTCAGAAGTAAGTGGTATATAGATCAAAGCTTTCCCAGTGTAAATTATGAATAGTGTGTTAAAACAATAAATTATATACATATACCTGTACCTGCATGCATGCATACATCACCCCTATAACCGTATACAAACACATGCAGGTGATCAAGAGGTCAAGTCTCTAATGGTGTACTGCAGCACTGCTTGCGGTTGGAAAGGAGAGCTGGGATCACTCGATAATCACAAGCAGAAAGACTGTGAGAACACAGTAGTCTTTTGCGAAAACAATTGTGGTGAAATAAATATGATTCGAAAGAATCTCAAGGCCCATCTCGAGTCCAAGTGTCCTAATCGACTACACAAATGCCCTCACTGTGGTGCAAACAACCAGTACAAAAACCACCAACTTCATACCAAATTACATTGCCCCAAACGATTGCATTGTTGTGTTCATTGTGGTGAAAACGGCTGCTTTGATGAGCGTACTTCTACACATTTGGAGGTTTGTCCCAAGATGAAAATTGCCTGTAAAAAGTGCACACAACGTATCCTGCGCTGCCAGCTGCCAACTCATCCAAAACAATGTACGTTTGAACCAGTGCCCTGTAAATATGCTGAAGTTGGGTGCAAAGTTCGGCCTCTACGCAGAGACCTCAAGAAGCACGAAGAAAATTACCAACTTCACCTTCGAGTTACCACAGAAACAGTACTCGAGCTAAAGAAAATGCTTTCCAAACCAGTTGTCCCAGTTACAGTTGCCCCAGTTACATACAAAGTTGCAGATTTTGCTAAGCGCAAAACAGACAATGATGTAATCTACAGTCCTTCGTTCTACACTTCCACAAATGGGTACAAAATGTGCTTAAGAATAAATGCCAACGGTATTGGCACTGGCAAAGGCACACATGTCTCTGTGTTTACTTGCCTCATGGCAGGAGAATATGACGACTACCTGACCTGGCCGTTCACTGGGAGGGTAACAATCGAGCTACTCAACCAACGGGAGAACAAGAACCATCACAAGCTGACAACCACATTCCCAGCACACTATGTGGCCAGTCAGAGAGTGGTGGATGGTGAGAGAGGGTTAGGAGGTGGACGGACTAAGTTCATCTCCCACGCTGACCTCGCTCACAAGCCTCTTACAAACACTCAGTACCTCAAAGACGACACTCTAATATTTCGTGTATCTGCAGAAGCCCCTAACTACAAACCATGGCTGGAGTGTATCGAGTGTGTGACATTATTACATAGGACAGCTAAAGTTTCAACTATAGTGTGATAACGTGATATTTCCTATGTTGACCTACGTGTACAATATATATTGTGTCAAAACCAGTACTTTCATACATTATGGGCTACAAACAATGACATGCTATTGTTCAACTAACAAAAACATTAGATTACATGGAAGCATAATCTACAAGAAGGTACTTATTCTACAGGAAGTGGACGCATATTTTACAGGAAATGGGCGCCTATTCTACAGGAAGTGGACACATATTCTACAGGAAATGGACTCATATTCTACAGGAAGTGACAAATAATTTGCAGGAAGTTCTCAAAAGTTAGAATGAAATTTTTAGTGAAAGTGACAAGAAGATGACAAAAACATTATAAAAAACACAGAATGCAATAGTTTGTTCAGTCAATATCCATGTCCACTGTTGCTTTGTATTGCTTTTTCCAGTTGGGCATGGGCAGGGGGGCCAGGAAGCATCAAAAACACTTCAGCAATCGCTTGACACTTTCTATTGAGTTTTTTAAGGTTCCATGCCGGTCCAGTCTGCTGTATACCCCCCTCCACTCCACCACAGAGCTTCATTCTTCCTAACCACCTTGGTTACGGTTAGATTCCTTCGGCTTTGCGCCTCGGGCTAACCGCAACCTCAGAGGTTACATAGACGCATATTCTACTCTTAGGTGTAGTCTATCCTATACATACATGCAAGGAAAATTATATTATGGTACTAAGCAATCTCTTTCCATACTCACTCACCTATCGTACCTTTGCCCCCTTGTTGAAGGAGTCTGGCACAGGAGACGAGGCCTTCCCTCCGAGTCACACTCTTGTGAGCACACACCGCCATCAGAGCCGTGTAGTAGTCTCTGTGTGTGTGTATGAGGGTGGGTGGGGGTGGGCAATCAGCACAAGTATATACGTAACGTGTACATCGGACATTATGAATCAATACTATATAGCAGGCTACAAAACATAATAATTCATACTTACTAAAGCATGTACTTCCCATTGTCAAGGGCTTATAATCTCTTTATAAGACCTTGCCATTGTCTATATATAGTAAAGTCACATGATGCATGTCTATTAAGTACATGTAAGTATATAGAGCTGTACAGTTACTAAACATGAATGGCCTATCACGTGCACTCAATGAAGGAGGTTACGACTACAAGTTCATAGAAGAACCGGCAGACTCTCTCAAGTGTCTCATCTGTCTGCTAGTAGTTAGGGAGCCACAACAACATGGCGGCTGTGGGAAGCTATTCTGTAAAGTGTGTATTGACAAGCACATGCACATGCACACTCCTAAGAGATACCTGTCCAAAGTGCAGGCAGCCATTAAATAACTCAAATGGCTTTCCAAACATCTTCAATGATTTCAGAAGTAAGTAGAGGGCTTCATTCAAGAATAACAAGGATGGCCTTAAACTGTAGATCAAAGCTTTCCAGATATGTGAATAGTGTGTCAAAACACCCTATAATTATATATACGACACGTATACCTTGTCTTAAATAATAAAATCATAAACACTGCACACACGCACATGCAGGTGATCAGGAGGTCAAGTCTCTAATGGTGTACTGCAGCACTGCTTGCGGTTGGAAAGGAGAGCTGGGATCACTCGATAATCACAAGCAGAAAGACTGTGAAAACACAGTAGTCTTTTGCAAAAAACAATTGTGGTGCAATAAACATTTTTCGAAAGAATCTCAAGGCCCATCTCGAGTCCAAGTGTCCTAATCGACTACACAAATGCCCTGACTGTGGGGCAAATAACCAGTACAAAAACCACCAACTTCATACTAACTTATATTGCCCCAAGCGATCGTACTCTTGTGTTCATTGTGGTGAAAACGGCTGCTTTGATGAGCGTACTTCTACACATTTGGAGGTTTGTCCCAAGATGATAATTGCATGTAAAAAGTGCACACAACGTATCCTGCGCTGCCAGCTGCCAACTCATCCAACAGAATGTAAGTTTGAACCAGTGCCCTGCAAATATGCTGCAGTCGGGTGCAAAGTGCAACCTCTTCGCAAAGACCTCAAGAAGCACGAGGATGATGACCAACTACACCTTCGAGTTACCACAGAAACAGTGCTCGAGCTAAAGAAAATGCTTCCCAAACCCGTTACCCCAGTTGAGTCACAGATTTTGATAAGCATAAAAAGGCCAACGATATAATCTACAGTCCTGCGTTCTACACTTCCACAAATGGGTACAAAATGTGCTTAAGAATAGATGTCAATGGTAATGGCACTGGCAATGGAACACTTGTCTCTGTGTACACTTGCCTCATAGTAGGTGAATACGATGACTACCTGACCTGGCCGTTCACCGGGACATTTACCATCGAGATTCTAAATCAGCTAGAGAATCGGAGCCATTACCTAAAAACATACAAAATACCAGCAGACGAATACAGTGACAGAGTTTTGGACTCAGAGAGGAGGGACAGTCGGGGCTGTCTTAAATTTATCTCACACACAGACCTAGCTAAACAGTCGCAGTGCCAGTACCTCAAAGATGACACTTTGATTTTCAGAGTATCTGTAGCAGAAGTACCAGACTACAAACAATACCTTGAGTGTATCAACTGATGCTTTATATATGCGTGTATACAGATATATATAGACTGAGTATTTGTGGTGGTGGTCGTAGATATTTAGTACTTATACATGTACGTCTTATACGTCAGATATCAAGTGCATTGAAAAGTCAATAGGCAATTAAATGTATACATGTACATACACTGTCGAACATTATGTAATGGTATAGTGATGCAACATGCCCTGCATATACAGACCACTGGAATGTTTTTATCTGCACGCCCACTCACCGCATGGGTAACTAATTGCTATTGTCTATAGTGAGTCACATGATGTTATTAAGTAACTATAACTGCATGCAAACATACAGTTGTACCTATAGTTGGTAAACATGAATAGTAGCCCATCACTCAATGAGGGAGGTTATTATGACTACAAGTTCGTAGAAGAACCTGCAGACTCTCTCAAGTGTCTCATCTGTCTGCTAGTAGTTAGGGAGCCACAACAACATGGCGGCTGTGGGAAGCTATTCTGTAAAGTGTGTATTGACAAGCACAAGACCCTCAGCAATAACTGTCCACACTGCAGGCAGCCATTAAATAACTCAAATGGCTTTCCAACCATCTTCAATGATTTCAGAAGTAAGTGGTATAGATTAAAGCTTTCCCAGTGAAAATGATGTGCTAAAACAATAATAATAATTATATACTGTGTAACATACGTGTACATGTATATGCACTCCTATTATTACCATAAACACTGCATACACGCACGCACAGGTGATCAAGAGGTCAAGTCTCTAATGGTGTACTGCAACACTGCTTGCGGTTGGAAAGGAGAGCTGGGATCACTCGATAATCATAAGCAGAAAGACTGTGAGAACACAGTAGTCTTTTGCGAAAACAATTGTGGTGAAATAAATATCATTCGAAAGAATCTCAAGGCCCATCTCGAGTCCAAGTGTCCTAATCGACTACACAAATGCCCTGACTGTGGTGCAAACAACCAGTACAAAAACCAACAAGTTCATACCAAATTACATTGCCCCAAGCGATTGCATTGTTGTGTTCATTGTGGTGAAAACGGCTGCTTTGATGAGCGTACTTCTACACATTTGGAGGTTTGTCCCAAGATGATAATTGCCTGTAAAAAGTGCACACAACGTATCCTGCGCTGCCAGCTGCCAACTCACCCAAAAGAATGCACGTTTGAACCAGTGCCCTGTAAATATGCTGCAGTTGGGTGCAAAGTTCGGCCTCTACGCAAAGACCTCAAGAAGCACGAGGATGATGACCAACTACACCTTCGAGTTACCACAGAAACAGTGCTCGAGCTAAAGAAAATGCTTCCCAAACCCGTTGCCCCAGTTACATGCAGAGTTACATATTTTGACGAGCACAAAAAGGCCAATCGTATAGTCCACAGTCCTCCGTTCTACACTTCCACAACTGGGTACAAAATGTGTTTAAGAATAGATGCCAACGGCAATGACACTGGTGAAGGAACACATGTCTCTGTGTTCACATGTCTTTTGGCAGGAGAATACGATGACTACCAGGCCTGGCCATTCACTGGGACGGTTACCATCAAGCTTCTAAATCAGCTAGAGAATCAGAGCCATTATCTAAAAACGTTCAAAATACCAGCAGACAATGAAGCCAGTCTGAGAGTGGTTGATGGTGATAGAGGGCCGGGATATGGCTGGCATAAGTTTATCTCCCACGCTGAAATCGCTCACAAGCCTCATAAAAACATTCAGTACCTCAAAGACGACATTCTAATATTTCGAGTATCTGCAGAAGCTCCTGACTACAAGCCATGGCTAGAGTGTACTCAGTTTGTGTATATGTAGTGGCGTTATTACATAGGACAGCTAAAGTTTTAACTAATGTGGTAACGTGATATTGCCTATAGTATAGTATAGTTGACCAACGTGTACAATATATCGTGTCAAAACCAGTACTTTCATACATTATGGGCTATAACATGTCCTACCTCCTCTGGGTAATCACTACCTAGCCTGTATACAAACAATGACACGCTATTGTTTAACTATAACAAAGACTGCACAACTGAAGTGGTATACATGTACATGAACTAGCGGTCACATATTATGTCCCAGATAACGATTATGTAAGTTAGTACTGTATTACACTGCTCTAAACCTACTACATACCGTATAGCGGGTATATTTCTACATATAGGGTATAGTTTTTAAGATCAACAGAATTAAAGTTACGGCTGTTGAAATAATACACACCCCTTCAACTGTCCTTATAATTATATATAGGGAAATAGTATAACTAGCAAACAGTTACATATTCTCTCACATGTCGTAGGTGTTGACCTTTTCCCCCTTGTTGAGAGTGTAGCACAGGAGATGAGGCCCTCCATCCGAGTCACACTCTTGTGAGCACACACCGCCATCAGAGCCGTGTAGTAGTGTGTGCGTGTGTGTGTGTGTGTGTGTGTGCATGTGTGTGATCGAGGGGGAGGGAGGAATGATCCGGGACATTAGACTAGTAGCGAGCCACAAACATAATTATTCATGCATACTTACCAAAGCAAGTAATTACCGTTGTCAATTATGACATATATAGCTTATAATTATGACGAGCTGCGGCCTGAGGGCATTATGTTGCTCCAGTGTAATTGCCATGTTGCAGGAGGGCGCCTGCAATAACTAACTTATATATAATTGCCCAATGACGTCAAACTCCTCTGATTGGTCAACTTTTTCTATAAACTTGTGTTTTATCATTAGATTTTGAGCTATAGGGTAGAATGGTGGGGCAAGTCAAAAAGCATATTTCACCACTGCATTTACACACAGTAACATGCCCTATGTTCTCACAGTGCAATTAATTAATGGTATAGTGATGCAACGTGTTATGTGCATATACAGAGCACTGGAATGCTTTGATCTACACGCCCACTCACCACATGGGTAACAAGATATCTTAATTGCTATTGTCTAGTGAGTCACATGATGTTATTAATTAAATAACTGCATGTTTACATACAGTTGTACCTATAGTTGGTAAACATGAATGGTAGCCCATCACTCAATGAGGGAGGTTATGACTACAAGTTCGTAGAAGAACCTGCAGACTCTCTCAAGTGTCTCATCTGTCTGCTAGTAGTTAGGGAGCCACAACAACATGGCGGCTGTGGGAAGCTATTCTGTAAGAGCTGTATTGACAAGCACACACTCCTAAGAAATACCTGCTGTCCACACTGCAGGCAGCCATTAAATAACTCAAATGGCTTTCCAACCATCTTCAATGATTTCAGAAGTAAGTGGTATAGATCAAAGCTTTCCCGGTAAAAATGATGTGCTAAAACAATAATAATTATTATATACTGTGTAACATACGTTTACGTGTATGCAGCTCCCATACAACCATAAACACTGCATACACGCACGCACAGGTGATCAAGAGGTCAAGTCTTTAATGGTGTACTGCAGCACTGGTTGCGGTTGGAAAGGGGAGCTGGGATCACTCGATAATCACAAGCAGAAAGACTGTGAGAACTCAGTAGTCTTTTGCGAAAACAATTGTGGTGAAATAAATATGATTCGAAAGAATCTCAAGGCCAATCTCGGGTCCGAGTGTCCTAATCGACTACACAAAATTAATGCCCGGACTGTGGTGCAAATAACCAGTACAAAAACCACCAAGTTCATACTAAATTACATTGCCCCAAGCGATTGCATTCTTGTGTTCATTGTGGTGAAAACGGCTGCTTTGATGAGCGTACTTCTACACATTTGGAGGTTTGTCCCAAGATGAAAATTGCCTGTAAAAAGTGCACACAACGTATCCTGCGCTGCCAGCTGCCAACTCATCCAAAAGAATGCAAGTTTGAACCAGTGCCCTGTAAATATGCTGCAGTCGGGTGCAAAGTTCGGCCTCTACGCAAAGACCTCAAGAAGCATGAGGAAGACTACCAACTTCACCTCCAAGTTACCACAGAAACAGTGCTTGAGCTAAAGAAAATGCTTCCCAAACCAGTTGCCCCAGTTGCAGTTGCCCCGGTTACAGTTTCCCCAGTTACAGTTTCCCCAGTTACATGCAGAGTTGTAGATTTTGACAAGCGCAAAACAGGCAATGATGTAATCTACAAGCAGTCCTTCGTTCTACACTTCCACAAATGGGTACAAAATGTGCTTAAGAATAGATGCCAACGGTAATGGCACTGGCAATGTACTCACGTGTCATATAGGTATAATTATTATTAACATGTATTAACGGACATTATAAATAGTAGGACAAAGCATTCCTATAGGGCCACCCACACACCACACCAAGCCATTGTCTAGTCACATGATGTTTGTTTATTGTAAAATTTTGTTTGTCTATATTAATGGTCTAAGTAGCTGTACAGTTAGTTTGTTAGTTTGGAATTATAAAACATGTTTGGCCAATTTTCTAGCCCATCACTGAATGAAGGAGGTTATGACTACAAGTTCATAAAAGAACCTGCAGACTCTCTCAAGTGTCTCATCTGTCTGCTAGTAGTTAGGGAGCCACAACAACATGGCGGCTGTGGGAAGCTATTCTGTAAAGTGTGTATTGACAAGCACACACTCCTAAGAAATACCTGTCCACATTGCAGGCAGCCATTAAATAACTCAAATGGCTTTCCAACCATCTTCAATGATTTCAGAAGTAAGTGGTATAGATCAAAGCTTTCCCGGTGAAAATGATGTGCTAAAACAATAATAATTATTATATACTGTGTAACATACATGTACATGTATGCACTCCTATTATTACCATAAACACGGCATACACGCACAGGTGATCAAGAGGTCAAGTCTCTAATGGTGTACTGCAACACTGCTTGCGGTTGGAAAGGAGAGCTGGGATCACTCGATAATCATAAGCAGAAAGAATGTGAGAACTCAGTAGTCTTTTGCGAAAACAATTGTGGTGAAATAAATATTATTCGAAAGAATCTTAAGGCTCATCTCGAGTCCAAGTGTCCTAATCGACTACACAAATGCCCTCACTGTGGTGCAAACAACCAGTACAAAAACCACCAAGTTCATACCAAACTACATTGCCCCAAGCGATTGCATTGTTGTGTTCATTGTGGTGAAAACGGCTGCTTTGATGAGCGTACTTCTACACATTTGGAAGTTTGTCCCAAGATGAAAATTGCGTGTAAAAAGTGCACACAACGTATCCTGCGCTGCCAACTTGCAACTCATCCAAAAGAATGCACGTTTGAACCAGTGCCCTGTAAATATGCTGCAGTCGGGTGCAAAGTTCGGCCTCTACGCAAAGACCTCAAGAAGCACGAGGAAGATTATCAACTTCACCTCCAAGTTACCACAGAAACAGTGCTCGAGCTAAAGAAAATGCTTCCCAAACCAGTTGCCCCGGTTACAGTTGCCCCAGTTACAGTTTCCCCAGTTACATGCAGAGTTGCAGATTTTGACAAGCGCAAAACAGACAATGATGTAATCTACAGTCCTTCGTTTTACACTTCCACAAATGGGTACAAAATGTGCTTAAGAATAGATGCCAACGGTAAGGGCACTGGCAATGGAACACACGTCTCTGTGTTCACTTTCCTCATGGTAGGTGAACATGATGACTACCTGACCTGGCCCTTCACCGGGAAAGTCACAATCGAGCTACTCAACCAACTGGAGGACAACAATCATCACAAAGAGACAAATACATTTCCAGCAGAACTTGTGGCTAGCCAGAGAGTGGTGGATGGTGAGAGGGGGGTAGGAAGGGGCTACCATAAGTACATCTCCCACGCTGACCTCGCTCACAAGCCTCGTAAAAACACTCAGTACCTCAAAAACGACACTCTAATATTTCGAGTCTCTTGCGAAGCTCCTGACTACAAGCCATGGCTGGAGTGTACTCACTTTGTGTAGTTAATTATATAGTCATGTGGGACAGTTAAAGTTTTGTTATTTCCTAGAATTATAGCCTATAGTTACTGTAGTTGCACCTATACCTGGATATAGTTATACACAATTATATATCATGTCAAAATTAAACCATTCATTATGCTATAACATGACAGTATACATGTAAGAGCAATACCTACTCAAGCAACACCTATATGTACACGTAGCCTATACACTGAAACAATTAATGACATGTAACAGTTATTGTTCAAAGAGCACATGAGATGAGTACTCTATATAAGCACTGTCAAGAGTTCATTACAAAGAGTACGCAACTCCACTTAAAACCATAGTGGGTGTTTCTTCCAACCTACGTCGCAACCACATGCTGTTGTATAAACTAATTTGCAATAAATAACTTATAGTGACGATTGTGATAATTATATATCACTAATTTACAACTGCCAGTAGGAAAGGCAATGAGTTACTAACCATTGCCTTTCCTACTAGTTGCGGTTACAACAGCTATAGAGTATCTGTGACGTAGGTCTGGAGGAATTCCTTTTGTGTACAGTCTATTGGAGTTGCGTACTCTTCCTAATGAACTCTTGGCACTGTATTGCTGTTTATAACTATCCACATATATAGACGTACACAATATCAGAGATGTCTGTATACACACAACACATTGATTCCAAGCTAAGCGAGGTATTAATCTCACGGTCACATTGAGATTTTGGCCAGATCATTCGCAACGTATCTTTCTGGGCTTGGATTAACGGAATTCAAGTTAGTACTCTTTACGGGAAATTGTACTCACGTGTGTATATAGGTATAATTATTATTAACATGTATCAACGGACATTATAAATAGTAGGACAAAGCATTCCTAGGGCCACCCACACACCACACCAAGCCATTGTCTAGTCACATGATGTTTGTTTCTTGTGTTCGTCTAAAATTTTGTTTGTCTATATTAATGGTCTAAGTAGCTGTACAGTTAGTTTGTTAGTTTGGAACTAAACATGTTTGGCCAGTTTTCTAGCCCACCACTGAATGAAAAAGGTTATGACTACAAGTTCATAGAAGAACCTGCAGACTCTCTCAAGTGTCTCATCTGTCTGCTAGTAGTTAGGGAGCCATAACAACATGGCGGCTGTGGGAAGCTATTCTGTAAAGTGTGTATTGACAAGCACACAGTCCTAAAAAATACCTGTCCACATTGCAGGCAGCCATTAAATAATTCAAATGGCTTTCCAACCATCTTCAATGATTTCAGAAGTAAGTGGTATATAGATCAAAGCTTTCCCAGTGTAAATTATGAATAGTGTGTTAAAACAATAAATTATATACATATACTTGTACCTGCATGCATGCATACATCACCCCTATAACCATAAACACTGTATACAAACACATGCAGGTGATCAAGAGGTCAAGTCTCTAATGGTGTACTGCAACACTGCTTGCGGTTGGAAAGGAGAGCTGGGATCACTCGATAATCACAAGCAGAAAGACTGTGAGAACACAGTAGTATTTTGCGAAAACAATTGTGGTGAAATAAATATGATTCGAAAGAATCTCAAGGCCCATCTCGAGTCCAAGTGTCCTAATCGACTACACAAATGCCCTCACTGTGGTGCAAACAACCAGTACAAAAACCACCAACTTCATACTAAATTACATTGCCCCAAGCGATTGCATTCTTGTGTTCATTGTGGTGAAAACGGCACCCTGTAAATATGCTGATGTTGGGTGCAAAGTTCGACCTCTACGCAAAGACCTCAAGAAGCACGAAGAAAATTACCAACTTCACCTTCGAGTTACCACAGAAACAGTACTCGAGCTAAAGAAAATGCTTCCCAAACCAGTTGTCCCAGTTACAGTTGCCCCGGTTACAGTTGCCCCAGTTACATACAAAGTTGCAGATTTTGTTAAGTGCAAAACAGACAATGATGTAATCTACAGTCCTTCATTCTACACTTCCACAAATGGGTACAAAATGTGCTTAAGAATAAATGCCAACGGAACTAGCACTGGCGAAGGCACACACATCTCTGTGTTCACTTGCCTCATGGTAGGTAAATATGATGACTACCTGTCCTGGCCGTTCACTGGGACAGTCACAATCGAGCTACTCAACCAACTGGAGGACAACCATCATCACAATTGGACAATCACATTCCCAGCAGAACTTGTGGCTAGCCAGAGAGTGGTGGACGGTGAGAGGGGGGTAGGAAGGGGCCACCATAAATTCATCTCTCACACCAACCTCGCTCGCAAGCCTCGTAAAAACATTCAGTACCTCAACAATGACACTCTAATATTCCGAGTATCTGCAGAAGCTCCTGACTACAAACCATGGCTGGAGTGTACTCACTTTGTATAGTTATATAATCATGTGTTGGAAGTACAGTTATAGTTTTGACTAGTTTGTTTCATAATTATTGCCTATCATTTTATAGCCTGTATAGTTACTGTAGTTGAACCTACATGCATATAGCTAGTTACATATGTCAAAATTAAACCATTCATTATGGGATATAACATGACGGTACATATAAGAGCAACACCTGGCCTGCAAACAATGACATTATTATTCAATGAGTAGAATTGTAGTAGAGTGCGAATGGAGTAAACTATAGAGTAGGATACAGCTAGTACAATGGGTAGTAATCGTATCAGTATATAGAAGCCAGTAGTTGCTTTTGAGACATCTATATAAGCACGTTACTAACAATAGCCATATAGACGTACACAAAATCAGAGAGGTCATACACACAACACATTAAAGAGCACTATACAAACCAAGAGCGTACACACCATTGAAAGATATACCGTAATAGCGGGTGATTTTCGGGAGCCAAAACATTCGTGGTTGAGCAGTATTTAGTCATTCCGTGGATAATATTTTCGTGGTTGCTGCTTGCACTGCAGGTAAAGGTAGGCAAGGTCGCTTCATTCGTGGGTAAAATATTCATGATCAGACCTTCAACCACTGGTAGAATAATGGGGCAAGTCAAAAAGCAAATTTCATCCACTGCATTCACACACAGTGCAACATGCCATATATAATTTCATGTTCCGGTATTGCAGTGCAATAATATTATGGTAGTGATGCAACATGCCATATATATACAGAGCGCTGAATAGTTTTGGCATTCCACTCCCACCGCATGGGTAACACGTAATCTTAATTGCTATTGTCTAGTGAGTCACATGATGTCTATTACCTATACGTATAACTGCATGCAAACATGCAGTTGTACCTATAGTTGGTAAACATGAATAGTAGCCCATCATTCAATGAGGGAGGTTACGACTACAAGTTCGTAGAAGAACCTGCAGACTCTCTGAAGTGTCTCATCTGTCTGCTAGTAGTTAGGGAGCCACAACAACATGGCGGCTGTGGGAAGCTATTCTGTAAAGTGTGTATTGACAAGCACACACTCCTAAGAAATACCTGCTGTCCACACTGCAGGCAGCCATTAAATAACTCAAATGGCTTTCCAACCATCTTCAATGATTTCAGAAGTAAGTGGTATAGATCAAAACTTTCCCAGTAAAAATGATGCGCTAAAACAATAATATTATACTGTGTAACATACGTGTACGTGTATGCAGCTCCCATACAACCATAAACACTGCACACACACACAGGTGATCAAGCGGTCAAGTCTCTAATGGTGTACTGCAGCACTGCTTGCGGTTGGAAAGGAGAGCTGGGATCACTCGATAATCATAAGCAGAAAAACTGTGAGAACACAGTAGTCTTTTGCGAAAACAATTGTGGTGAAATAAATATTATTCGAAAGAATCTCAAGGCCCACCTCGAGTCCAAGTGTCCTAATCGACTACACAAATGCCCTCACTGTGGTGCAAACAACCAGTACAAAAACCACCAACTTCATACCAAATTACATTGCCCCAAGCGATCGTATTCTTGTGTTCATTGTGGTGAAAACGGCTGCTTTGATGAGCGTACTTCTACACATTTGGAGGTTTGTCCCAAGATGATAATTGCCTGTAAAAAGTGCACACAACGTATCCTGCGCTGCCAGCTGCCAACTCATCCAAAACAATGCACGTTTCAACCAGTGCCCTGTAAATATGCTGCAGTTGGGTGCAAAGTGCGACCTCTACGTAAAGACCTCAAGAAGCACGAGGAAGATTACCAACTTCACCTCCAAGTTACCACAGAAACAGTGCTCGAGCTGAAGAAAATGCTTGCCAAACCAGTTGCCCCAGTTGCAGTTGCCCCGGTTACAGTTGCCCCAGTTACAGTTGCCCCAGTTACATGCAGAGTTGCAGATTTTGACAAGTGCAAAACAGACAATGATGTAATCTACAGTCCTTCGTTCTACACTTCCACAAATGGGTACAAAATGTGCTTAAGAATAGATGCCAACGGTAATGGCACTGGCAATGGAACACACGTCTCTGTGTTCACTTGCCTCATGGTAGGTGAATACGATGACTACCTGACCTGGCCATTCACTGGGAAAGTCACAATCGAGCTACTCAATCAACTGGAGGATAAGAACCATCACAAAGAGACAATCATATTTCCAGCAGAACTTGTGCCTAGCCAGAGAGTGGTGGACAGTGAGAGGGGGGTAGGAAGGGGCTACCATAAGTACATCTCCCACATTGACCTCGCTCACAAGCCTCGTAAAAACATTCAGTACTTCAAAGACGACACTCTAATATTCCGAGTATCTGAAGAAGCTCCTGACTACAAGCCATGGCTGGAGTGTACTCACTTTGTGTAGTTAAATAAATAGTCATGTAGGACAGTTAAAGTTTTGACTAATATAAACACACAGACACACACAGACAGCTTTACCGTATCCCTCGTGCGGCTACGCCTCGAGGCATTATATTGCCTAGAATTATAGCCTGTATATAGTTACTGTAGTTGCACCTATACCTGCATATAGTTATACACAATTATATCATGTCAAAATTAAACCATTCATTATGGGCTAAAACATGACAGTACATATAAGAGCAATACCTACTCAAGCAACACCTATGTACATGTAGCCTATACACTAATGACAATGTAACAGTTATTGTTCAAAGAGCACATGACATGAGTACTCTATAAGCACTGTCAAGAGTTCATTAGAAAGAGTACGCAACTCCACTTAAAACCATAGTGTGTTTCTCTTCCAACCTACGTCGCAACCACATGCTGTTGTATAAACTAATTTGCAATAAATAACTTATAGTGACGATTGTGATAATTATATATCACTAATTTACAACTGCCAGTAGGAAAGGCAATGAGTTACTAACCATTGCCTTTCCTGCTAGTTGCGGTTACAACAGTTAGAGTATCTGTGATGTGGGTCTGGAGGAGGAATGCTTTTTGTGTACAGTCTATTGGAGTTGCGTACTCTTCCTAATGAACTCTTGGCACTGTATTGCTGTTTGTAACTATCCACATATATAGACGTACACAATATCAGAGATGTCTGTATACACACAACACATTAATTCCAAGCTAAGCGAGGCTTTAATCTCACGGTCACATTGAGATTTTGGCCAGATCATTCGCAACGTATCTTTCTGGGCTTGGATTAACGGAATTCAAGTTAGTACTCTTTACGGGAAATTGTACTCACGTGTCGTATAGGTATAATTAGTATTAACGGACATTATAAATAGTAGGACAAAGCATTCCTAAAGCCACCCACACACCACACTAAGCCATTGTCTAGTCACATGATGTTTGTTTATTGTGTTTGTCTAAAATTTTGTTTGTCTATATTAATGGTCTAAGTAGCTGTATACAGTTAGTTTGTTAGTTTGGAACTAAACATGTTTGGCCAGTTTTCTAGCCCATCACTGAATGAAGGAAGTTATGACTACAAGTTCATAAAAGAACCTGCAGACTCTCTCAAGTGTCTCATCTGTCTGCTAGTAGTTAGGGAGCCACAACAACATGGCGGCTGTGGGAAGCTATTCTGTAAAGTGTGTATTGACAAGCACACAGTCCTAAAAAATACCTGTTCACATTGCAGGCAGCCATTAAATAACTCAAATGGCTTTCCAACCATCTTCAATGATTTCAGAAGTAAGTGGTATATAGATCAAAGCTTTCCCAGTGTAAATTATGAATAGTGTGTTAAAACAATAAATTATATACATATACCTGTACCTGCATGCATGCATACATCACCCCTATAACCGTATACAAACACATGCAGGTGATCAAGAGGTCAAGTCTCTAATGGTGTACTGCAGCACTGCTTGCGGTTGGAAAGGAGAGCTGGGATCACTCGATAATCACAAGCAGAAAGACTGTGAGAACACAGTAGTCTTTTGCGAAAACAATTGTGGTGAAATAAATATGATTCGAAAGAATCTCAAGGCCCATCTCGAGTCCAAGTGTCCTAATCGACTACACAAATGCCCTCACTGTGGTGCAAACAACCAGTACAAAAACCACCAACTTCATACCAAATTACATTGCCCCAAACGATTGCATTGTTGTGTTCATTGTGGTGAAAACGGCTGCTTTGATGAGCGTACTTCTACACATTTGGAGGTTTGTCCCAAGATGAAAATTGCGTGTAAAAAGTGCACACAACGTATCCTGCGCTGCCAGCTGCCAACTCATCCAAAACAATGTACGTTTGAACCAGTGCCCTGTAAATATGCTGAAGTTGGGTGCAACGTTCGGCCTCTACGCAGAGACCTCAAGAAGCACGAAGAAAATTACCAACTTCACCTTCGAGTTACCACAGAAACAGTACTCGAGCTAAAGAAAATGCTTTCCAAACCAGTTGTCCCAGTTACAGTTGCCCCAGTTACATACAAAGTTGCAGATTTTGCTAAGCGCAAAACAGACAATGATGTAATCTACAGTCCTTCGTTCTACACTTCCACAAATGGGTACAAAATGTGCTTAAGAATAAATGCCAACGGTATTGGCACTGGCGAAGGCACACATGTCTCTGTGTTTACTTGCCTCATGGCAGGAGAATATGATGACTACCTGACCTGGCCGTTCACTGGGAGGGTAACAATCGAGCTACTCAACCAACGGGAGGACAAGAACCATCACAAGAAGACAACCACATTCCCAGCACACGATGTGGCCAGTCAGAGAGTGGTGGATGGTGAGAGAGGGTTAGGAGGTGGACGGACTAAGTTCATCTCCCACGCTGACCTCGCTCACAAGCCTCTTACAAACACTCAGTACCTCAAAGACGACACTCTAATATTTCGTGTATCTGCAGAAGCCCCTAACTACAAACCATGGCTGGAGTGTATCGAGTGTGTGACATTATTACATAGGACAGCTAAAGTTTCAACTATAGTGTGATAACGTGATATTTCCTATGTTGACCTACGTGTACAATATATATTGTGTCAAAACCAGTACTTTCATACATTATGGGCTACAAACAATGACATGCTATTGTTCAACTAACAAAGACTGCACAACTGAAGTGGTATAGACATGCATGCATGCATGCACACGCAAGCGGTCAAATATTATGTACCAGTATTACAAGATAACAATAAATATTTCCCACCTACTACACTTTTGCCATGTAGTCTAGTGGGGTTTAACTGTCATAAATTGGCACCTCAGGGCTACAAGGGAAAATATGGCTCATAAATTGGCACCTCAAGCATATGCAACACAAAGGAAAATAATGGTGTCTTCGATGAATGAAGATGAATGAAATGTCTTGCATGAGAAACAAAATGTCATAAATGAAAAACATGGAGTCGGGTGTAGTCTGTAGACTAGTTTATCAAAATTCTGCTGTGTGCTTGCAGAAGGAGCTGCTTTAGAGACACTCTGGGAGAAGGCTAGGGCTCAAGCTGAGCCGCCTTGCTCACTAGTACTGCACGCCACTTCACTAGGCCTGTTCAGTTTCTGTTCAAAGAAAAAGAAGCCAGTTTAATAATAATATAGGAGTGGCTATTTTAAGCTTACCTTCGCTTGCCTACTAGCCTGGCATAGCCGGTCTAGACACCGTCTAGAGCTATATCTGTGTTGTTTTTTCTGGCTGGTTGCTGCAGTAGGTACGTGGAGGGAGGGACTGACTAATTGCAAAGAGAGGGGAGTGGCTCTGTATCGTTCGCTTGGAGGGAGGGGCTGGCTGCTCATATTCTGTCCAAGCTGCGCAAGGCTTTGAGTGTGGACAGGAACTAGTTGGACGGAGCCCGACCGTCCCTGACGGGAGGTAGGGTTTCAAGCCTATGTCAGGATTTGTCTTTGCTGCAACTATAGTTGCAGCCCAATCAGATTGCAGCATTTCTACTGTGGTGTGTCACGTCCGGTTGCGCAACCTCAAGCAAGGTAAAATTGGTTAACACCCACTTCAGAATAATAATATTCATAGAATAAAATGATTATTCATAGCTGCTTATCAGCTTGTTACATAATTCAGCAAGACAAATCCTGACATAGGCTTGAAACCCGACCTCCCGTCAGGGACGGTCGGGCTCCGCCCAACTAGACAGGAACGTCAACCCTGGTGTGGAGGAGCTCTCTTCTTCCTAGTTGTCTTCTTGTTTGAATAGTGTTGCTATGTGGTAGTCATGCAAGCTTATATAGCTGGATGCATAGCAACCAGTCAGCCAATCAGATGAGACATATATCAGTTAATACACAGTGCCTCGAGGTTTATGACAGTAAACCACACCTCCCCCTCGGGCTTACGCCCTCGTAATCGGGAGGTTTACTGTCATAAACCCCTCTACACTGTATATTAACTAATACTTATTATGTAAGTATACTGCTCTAAACCTACCACATACTTCAGGGACGTACTATATACATGCATACACGTACTAAAGTCCATTTGTGTTGAAAATGGACCTGAAACTTTATTGTCTGATTTGGTATACCTGCATGTTCTGGACATTATTGGAAGGGTCTCTTTCAAAAATGCTGACATTAGATCTACGAAATTTAAGTTACGGCTGTTAAAAAATAATACACACCCCTTCAACTGTCCTTATATTTACATCATCTCTGATTGGCTAAAAACATTAGATTACATGGAAGCATAATCTACAAGAAGGTACTTATTCTACAGGAAGTGGACGCATATTTTACAGGAAATGGGCGCCTATTCTACAAGAAGTGGACACATATTCTACAGGAAATGGACTCATATTCTACAGAAAGTGACAAATAATTTGCAGGAAGTTCTCAAAAGTTAGAATGAAATTTTTAGTGAAAGTGACAAGAAGATGACAAAAACATTATAAAAAACACAGAATGCAATAGTTTGTTCAGTCAATATCCATGTCCACTGTTGCTTTGTATTGCTTTTTCCAGTTGGGCATGGGCAGGGGGCCAGGAAGCATCAAAAACACTTCAGCAATCGCTTGACACTTTCTATTGAGTTTTTTAAGGTTCCATGCCGGTCCAGTCTGCTGTATACCCCCCTCCACTCCGCCACAGAGCTTCATTCTTCCTAACCACCTTGGTTACGGTTAGATTCCTTCGGCTTTGCGCCTCGGGCTAACCGCAACCTCAGAGGTTACATAGACGCATATTCTACTCTTAGGTGTAGTCTATACTATACATACATGCAAGGAAAATTATATTATGGTACTAAGCAATCTCTTTCCATACTCACTCACCTATCGTACCTTTGCCCCCTTGTTGAAGGAGTCTGGCACAGGAGACAAGGCCTTCCCTCCGAGTCACACTCTTGTGAGCACACACTGCCATCAGATGCCGTGTAGTAGTCTGTGTGTGTGTGTATATGAGGGTGGGTGGGGGGTGGGTGGGCAATCAGCACAAGTATATACGTAACGTGTACATCGGACATTATGAATCAATACTAGCAGGCTACAAAACATAATAATTCATACTTACTAAAGCATGTACTTCCCATTGTCAAGGGCTTATAATCTCTTTATAAGACCTTGCCATATTGTCTATATATAGTAAAGTCACATGATGCATGTCTATTAAGTACATGTAAGTATATAGAGCTGTACAGTTACTAAACATGAATGGCCTATCACGTGCACTCAATGAAGGAGGTTACGACTACAAGTTCATAGAAGAACCGGCAGACTCTCTCAAGTGTCTCATCTGTCTGCTAGTAGTTAGGGAGCCACAACAACATGGCGGCTGTGGGAAGCTATTCTGTAAAGTGTGTATTGACAAGCACATGCACATGCACACTCCTAAGAGATACCTGTCCAAAGTGCAGGCAGCCATTAAATAACTCAAATGGCTTTCCAAACATCTTCAATGATTTCAGAAGTAAGTAGAGGGCTTCATTCAAGAATAACAAGGATGGCCTTAAACTGTAGATCAAAGCTTTCCAGATATGTGAATAGTGTGTCAAAACACCCTATAATTATATATACGACACGTATACCTTGTCTTAAATAATAAAATCATAAACACTGCACACACGCACATGCAGGTGATCAGGAGGTCAAGTCTCTAATGGTGTACTGCAGCACTGCTTGCGGTTGGAAAGGAGAGCTGGGATCACTTGATAATCACAAGCAGAAAGACTGTGAAAACACAGTAGTCTTTTGCAAAAAACAATTGTGGTGCAATAAACATTTTTCGAAAGAATCTCAAGGCCCATCTCGAGTCCAAGTGTCCTAATCGACTACACAAATGCCCTGACTGTGGGGCAAATAACCAGTACAAAAACCACCAACTTCATACTAACTTATATTGCCCCAAGCGATCGTACTCTTGTGTTCATTGTGGTGAAAACGGCTGCTTTGATGAGCGTACTTCTACACATTTGGAGGTTTGTCCCAAGATGATAATTGCATGTAAAAAGTGCACACAACGTATCCTGCGCTGCCAGCTGCCAACTCATCCAACAGAATGTAAGTTTGAACCAGTGCCCTGCAAATATGCTGCAGTCGGGTGCAAAGTGCAACCTCTTCGCAAAGACCTCAAGAAGCACGAGGATGATGACCAACTACACCTTCGAGTTACCACAGAAACAGTGCTCGAGCTAAAGAAAATGCTTCCCAAACCCGTTACCCCAGTTGAGTCACAGATTTTGATAAGCATAAAAAGGCCAACGATATAATCTACAGTCCTGCGTTCTACACTTCCACAAATGGGTACAAAATGTGCTTAAGAATAGATGTCAATGGTAATGGCACTGGCAATGGAACACTTGTCTCTGTGTACACTTGCCTCATAGTAGGTGAATACGATGACTACCTGACCTGGCCGTTCACCGGGACATTTACCATCGAGATTCTAAATCAGCTAGAGAATCGGAGCCATTACCTAAAAACATACAAAATACCAGCAGACGAATACAGTGACAGAGTTTTGGACTCAGAGAGGAGGGACAGTCGGGGCTGTCTTAAATTTATCTCACACACAGACCTAGCTAAACAGTCGCAGTGCCAGTACCTCAAAGATGACACTTTGATTTTCAGAGTATCTGTAGCAGAAGTACCAGACTACAAACAATACCTTGAGTGTATCAACTGATGCTTTATATATGCGTGTATACAGATATATATAGACTGAGTATTTGTGGTGGTGGTCGTAGATATTTAGTACTTATACATGTACGTCTTATACGTCAGATATCAAGTGCATTGAAAAGTCAATAGGCAATTAAATGTATACATGTACATACACTGTCGAACATTATGTAATGGTATAGTGATGCAACATGCCCTGCATATACAGACCACTGGAATGTTTTTATCTGCACGCCCACTCACCGCATGGGTAACTAATTGCTATTGTCTATAGTGAGTCACATGATGTTATTAAGTAACTATAACTGCATGCAAACATACAGTTGTACCTATAGTTGGTAAACATGAATAGTAGCCCATCACTCAATGAGGGAGGTTACTATGACTACAAGTTCGTAGAAGAACCTGCAGACTCTCTCAAGTGTCTCATCTGTCTGCTAGTAGTTAGGGAGCCACAACAACATGGCGGCTGTGGGAAGCTATTCTGTAAAGTGTGTATTGACAAGCACAAGACCCTCAGCAATAACTGTCCACACTGCAGGCAGCCATTAAATAACTCAAATGGCTTTCCAACCATCTTCAATGATTTCAGAAGTAAGTGGTATAGATTAAAGCTTTCCCAGTGAAAATGATGTGCTAAAACAATAATAATAATTATATACTGTGTAACATACGTGTACATGTATATGCACTCCTATTATTACCATAAACACTGCATACACGCACGCACAGGTGATCAAGAGGTCAAGTCTCTAATGGTGTACTGCAACACTGCTTGCGGTTGGAAAGGAGAGCTGGGATCACTCGATAATCATAAGCAGAAAGACTGTGAGAACACAGTAGTCTTTTGCGAAAACAATTGTGGTGAAATAAATATCATTCGAAAGAATCTCAAGGCCCATCTCGAGTCCAAGTGTCCTAATCGACTACACAAATGCCCTGACTGTGGTGCAAACAACCAGTACAAAAACCAACAAGTTCATACCAAATTACATTGCCCCAAGCGATTGCATTGTTGTGTTCATTGTGGTGAAAACGGCTGCTTTGATGAGCGTACTTCTACACATTTGGAGGTTTGTCCCAAGATGATAATTGCCTGTAAAAAGTGCACACAACGTATCCTGCGCTGCCAGCTGCCAACTCACCCAAAAGAATGCACGTTTGAACCAGTGCCCTGTAAATATGCTGCAGTTGGGTGCAAAGTTCGGCCTCTACGCAAAGACCTCAAGAAGCACGAGGATGATGACCAACTACACCTTCGAGTTACCACAGAAACAGTGCTCGAGCTAAAGAAAATGCTTCCCAAACCCGTTGCCCCAGTTACATGCAGAGTTACATATTTTGACGAGCACAAAAAGGCCAATCGTATAGTCCACAGTCCTCCGTTCTACACTTCCACAACTGGGTACAAAATGTGTTTAAGAATAGATGCCAACGGCAATGACACTGGTGAAGGAACACATGTCTCTGTGTTCACATGTCTTTTGGCAGGAGAATACGATGACTACCAGGCCTGGCTATTCACTGGGACGGTTACCATCAAGCTTCTAAATCAGCTAGAGAATCAGAGCCATTATCTAAAAACGTTCAAAATACCAGCAGACAATGAAGCCAGTCTGAGAGTGGTTGATGGTGATAGAGGGCCGGGATATGGCTGGCATAAGTTTATCTCCCACGCTGAAATCGCTCACAAGCCTCATAAAAACATTCAGTACCTCAAAGACGACATTCTAATATTTCGAGTATCTGCAGAAGCTCCTGACTACAAGCCATGGCTAGAGTGTACTCAGTTTGTGTATACGTAGTGGCGTTATTACATAGGACAGCTAAAGTTTTAACTAATGTGGTAACGTGATATTGCCTATAGTATAGTATAGTTGACCAACGTGTACAATATATCGTGTCAAAACCAGTACTTTCATACATTATGGGCTATAACATGTCCTACCTCCTCTGGGTAATCACTACCTAGCCTGTATACAAACAATGACACGCTATTGTTTAACTATAACAAAGACTGCACAACTAAAGTGGTATACATGTACATGAACTAGCGGTCACATATTATGTCCCAGATAACGATTATGTAAGTTAGTACTGTATTACACTGCTCTAAACCTACTACATACCGTATAGCGGGTATATTTCTACATATAGGGTATAGTTTTTAAGATCAACAGAATTAAAGTTACGGCTGTTGAAATAATACACACCCCTTCAACTGTCCTTATAATTATATATAGGGAAATAGTATAACTAGCAAACAGTTACATATTCTCTCACATGTCGTAGGTGTTGACCTTTTCCCCCTTGTTGAGAGTGTAGCACAGGAGATGAGGCCCTCCATCCGAGTCACACTCTTGTGAGCACACACCGCCATCAGAGCCGTGTAGTAGTGTGTGCGTGTGTGTGTGTGTGTGTGTGTGCATGTGTGTGATCGAGGGGGAGGGAGGAATGATCCGGGACATTAGACTAGTAGCGAGCCACAAACATAATTATTCATGCATACTTACCAAAGCAAGTAATTACCGTTGTCAATTATGACATATATAGCTTATAATTATGACGAGCTGCGGCCTGAGGGCATTATGTTGCTCCAGTGTAATTGCCATGTTGCAAGAGGGCGCCTGCAATAACTAACTTATATATAATTGCCCAATGACGTCAAACTCTTCTGATTGGTCAACTTTTTCTATAAACTTGTGTTTTATCATTAGATTTTGAGCTATAGGGTAGAATGGTGGGGCAAGTCAAAAAGCATATTTCACCTGCATTTACACACAGTAACATGCCCTATGTTCTTACAGTGCAATTAATTAATGGTATAGCGATGCAACGTGTTATGTGCATATACAGAGCACTGGAATGCTTTGATCTACACGCCCACTCACCACATGGGTAACAAGATATCTTAATTGCTATTGTCTAGTGAGTCACATGATGTTATTAATTAAATAACTGCATGTTTACATACAGTTGTACCTATAGTTGGTAAACATGAATGGTAGCCCATCACTCAATGAGGGAGGTTATGACTACAAGTTCGTAGAAGAACCTGCAGACTCTCTCAAGTGTCTCATCTGTCTGCTAGTAGTTAGGGAACCACAACAACATGGCGGCTGTGGGAAGCTATTCTGCAAGAGCTGTATTGACAAGCACACAGTCATAAGAAATACCTGCTGTCCACACTGCAGGCAGCCATTAAATAACTCAAATGGCTTTCCAACCATCTTCAATGATTTCAGAAGTAAGTGGTATAGATCAAAGCTTTCCCGGTGTAAATTATGAATAGTGTGCCCAGTAAAACAATAATTACGTATACCGTATAGTGGGTAATTTTCGGGGGACAAAATATTCGTGGTTCAGCAATATTGAGACATTTCGTGGGTAATATTTTCGTGGTTGGAGCTTGCACTGTAGGTAAAGGTAGACAAGATCGCTTTATTCATGGGTAAAATATTCGTGATCAGACCTTCAACCACAAAAACCACGAATATTTGCCCCACGAATTACAACCATAAACACTGCATACACGCACAGGTGATCAAGAGGTCAAGTCTCTAATGGTGTACTGCAGCACTGCTTGCGGTTGGAAAGGAGAGCTGGGATCACTCGATAATCACAAGCAGAAAGACTGTGAGAACTCATTAGTATTTTGCGAAAACAATTGTGGAGAAATAAACATTTTTCGGAAGAATCTCCAGGCCCATCTCGAGTCCAAGTGTCCTAATCGACTACACAAATGCCCTCACTGTGGTGCAAACAACCAGTACAAAAACCACCAAGTTCATACCAAATTACATTGCCCCAAGCGATTGCATTGTTGTGTTCATTGTGGTGAAAACGGTTGCTTTGATGAGCGTACTTCTACACATTTGGAGGTTTGTCCCAAGATGATAATTGCCTGTAAAAAGTGCACACAACGTATCCTGCGCTTCCAGCTGCCAACTCATCCAAAAGAATGCACGTTTGAACCAGTGTCCTGTAAATATGTTGCAGTCGGGTGCAAAGTTCGGCCTCTACGCAAAGACCTCAAGAAGCATGAGGAAGACTACCAACTTCACCTCCAAGTTACCACAGAAACAGTGCTTGAGCTGAAGAAAATGCTTCCCAAACCAGTTGCCGCAGTTGCAGTTGCCCCAGTTACAGTTGCCCCAGTTACAGTTGCCCCGGTTACATGCAGAGTTGCAGATTTTGACAAGTGCAAAACAGACAATGATGTAATCTACAGTCCTTCGTTCTACACTTCCACAAATGGGTACAAAATGTGCTTAAGAATAGATGCCAACGGTAATGGCACTGGCAGTGAAACACACGTCTCTGTGTTCACTTGCCTCATGGTAGGTGAATACGATGACTACCTTACCTGGCCGTTCACTGGGAGGGTCACAGTTGAGCTACTCAATCAACTGGAGGACAAGAACCATCACAAGGAGACAACTACATTCCCAGCAGAACTTGTGGCTAGCCAGAGAGTGGTGGATGGTGAGAGAGGGTTAGGAAGGGGCTACCATAAGTACATCTCCCACACTGACCTCGCTCACAAGCCTCGTAAAAACATTCAGTACCTCAAAAACGACACTCTAATATTTCGAGTCTCTGCAGAAGCTCCTGACTACAAGCCATGGCTGGAGTGTACTCACTTTGTGTAGTTATATAATCATGTGTTGGACGTACAGTTATAGTTTTGACTAGTTCATTTCATAATTATTGCCTATCATTTTATAGCCTGTATAGTTACTGTAGTTGCACCTACGTGCATATAGCTAGTTACATATGTTAAAATTAAACTATTCATTATGGGATATAACATGACGGTACATATAAGAGCAACACCTGGCCTGCAAACAATGACATTATTATTGTTCAACGAGTAGAATTGTAGTAGAGTGCGAATGGAGTAAACTATAGAGTAGGATACAACTAGTACAATGGGTATCAGTATATCCCTTTCCCGTTCAGCCGCACACAATCTGGAAAATCTGGAACAGTTCCATCACTTTAGTTTGCATCTGAGCCCAACCCACCAAATTAGCTTGATGTTATCTCCGCCCCCAATGAAGTGGCTAATGGCTTGTAGAGATGGGCGTGGGTCAATGGCTGTGCACAAACTAACCATCGATTTTATGCCTTGCTGCTGCCTCGATGGAAGTATGTGTGGCCTTTAAAAGCTGCACTCTGGTCAACTAAGCTGCTTAGCAAGCATGTAGACTATTGTAGAGCTTGTGTCCACTTGTGAAGTGCCTGTGTACACAAATGGCTTGCTGCTTCCTCTTCGAAAATATTCTATGGCTACCAAGATAGTCCAGAGGGTCTACCAATGGATACTACTCAGTCCTACATGCTGTCTAGCTTGTTTTAAACCTTTTTTTTTTTTTTTTTTTTTTAAAGTGTCCTAATTGAACAGCTCAGCAGAACATCAAAGGATAATCGCATTCATGATACTATCCAATCTGCCACAGAATCCAATATCATGCAACATTCACAAGTTGATAGCACGCTCCCTCCCAGATTGTTGTTGTAAAATTTACAACATTTTGACCGGTAAAGGGATAAAGAACACCAGTAGTTGCTTTTGAAACCAAATCTACCACTGTTTTGAAGAACTTATAAGAAATAACGTGACTCTTTGGTATTATCTACATGTACCAGATAGCATATGCACAATGATAGCACATGCACGTACACTGAGATATATATGAGTACTAATAAGAGTTCATGCAAACAGTATGTGACCAACACAACGTCACGTACTACAGTAGTAAATCTATATAAGCACGTTACTAATAATAGCCACATAGACGTACACAAAATCAGAGATGTCAATATACATGCATACACACATTAAAAAAACCAGGAGTGCATACATCATTGAACAAATTTTAAACGCGTATAGCAGGTAATTTTCGGGAGGGGGGGGGGGCAAAATATTTGTGGTTGAGCAATATCTAGACGTGGTTGCTGCTTGCACTGCAGGTAAAGGTAGGCAAGATCGCTTCATTTGTGGGTAAAATATTCGTGGTCAGCCCTTCAACCGCGAAAACCACGAATATTTTGCTCCACGAAAATTACCCTCTATATACGGTAGTTGTGGATGCAAATATATTCATAGGAACGCCCACGTACACATAAGTATTATGTCTATAGTCACATGACTGTCTGTATTTAATGGAACAAAACATGAATAAGCTATCACTGAATGAGGGAGGTTATGACTACAAGTTCATAGAAGAACCTGCAGAATCTCTCAAGTGTGCTATCTGTCTGCTAGTAGTTAGGGAGCCACAACAACATGGCGGCTGTGGGAAGCTATTCTGTAAAGTGTGTATTGACAAGCACAAGACCCTTAGAAATGACTGTCCATGCTGTAGAAGACCATTGGGAAAATACACCATTTTCCATGACCTTAAAAGTGAGCACCGGCATTCAGATTAGTAGTTAGCTATGTAATCTGCTAGTTAAAAGTGATTGCTAAAAGTGAATAACTAGATTTTACCATTGCATACAATGCCGGAATATAATGTTGACTTTTGTTTTGTAGGTGAGCAGGAGGTGAAGTCTCTATTGGTTCGATGTCCAACAGCCTGTGAATGGAAGGGAGAGCTACGATCACTAAAAGATCACATACGAAAAGTATGCGAGAACACTTCAGTTCCTTGCCCAAACTATTGCAACGGTGGCAAAACAACACTCGTTCGTAGAAATCTCGATTATCACCTAGCCGATAGATGTCCGAATAGACTACACACATGTACTAAATGTCAGAAAAATATTGTGTTTAAGAATGCTAATAACCATAAAATGGTGTGCCCCAAGAGACAGTACACATGCCCACACTGCAGGAAAGCTGGTGTGTATGATGAGAGAACTACTACACATCTAAAAGTCTGTCCTAAAGTAGAGATCAACTGCAGAAAATGCTTGTTAAAAATCTTTCGCTGTGATGAATCTGACCATCTTTTGGTTTGCCCGAATGAACCAGTTCAATGCACATACTACAGGATTGGTTGTGAAGAGAAGCCTCTAAGGAAGAACTTAGCCAAACACGTGGCAAATACTCAGCTTCACCTTTCACTAGCAACTGAAGAAGTCTTGAAGCTAAAGAATATAATACTCTTGAAGAGTGCACTAACATTCAGAATGAAACATTTTGACAGATATAAATTTGATGATAAAGAAAATTACAGCCCTCCGTTCTTAACTTCAGCCTCAGGCTACAAGATGTGCATACGTGTTGATGCCAATGGAAGTTGTGCTGGCGAGGGCACTCATGTTTCAGTGTATGTTTGTTTAATGAAGGGAGACAATGACGACTCCCTGTCCTGGCCGTTCACTGGGACAGTCACAGTCGAGCTACTTAACCAACTGGAGGACAAGAACCATCAAAAGGGAACAACCATATTCACAGCAGACCTTGCGAACAGTCAGAGAGTGATGGACGGTGATATATCAGTGAATGGATGGGGCTGGCGTAAATTCATCTCCCACGCTGACCTCGCTCACAAGCCTCTTACAAACTGTCAGTACCTCAAAGACGACACTCTAATATTCCGAGTATCTGCAGAAGCTCCTGACTACAAGCCATGGCTGGAGTGTACTAATTGACTGTTACATACATAGCTATATATAGTTAATAGTTTTACATGTATAGTACTGGTACCCTAGATTATACTATAATACTGTATAGCTACTATTATAATTTTAAACATGTCTTTCTTATGAAACAAATGTACACATGTAACACAACAATAATAATTATTTAAGACCAACACATTTTAATGGATTACTATAGGGCGACAAGAATAGACAGGTTTCACTGTACAGCTAAATATACAATGTAAAACTGATAATTTGGCGAATCTAGATAACAGGATTAGCATTTTCAAAGAAGTGTGCACGCCAAATCGATCAATCAGTATCTCACATTACAATAATTTTATTTCAATCGTTAAACATAACACTTGCCGTACTTGCCAAAATTACTCGCTATAATTATGGCACAGAATTGTCTCTAGTGGTGGCTATTTTCAATCTGAAATCTCAAAGCCTATATAGCATGTGGTAAGCCAAACTGGTGATTATTCTTGTCTATATATAGAGGTGGTTAGTGTGCCAACCTACCACCACCGACCAGTGTGTGCACGTCCCGTGTAAGAATCCCCACCCATGCACCCACTCACCTTTATGAGTGTTAGGGTCGGCCCCTCTCTCCAGCAACAGTTCCACCATCTCCTCACGACCTGTGTTACACGCGTGCAATAATGCAGTCCATCCACTGCTGCTCAGTTGCTCATTCACATTAAACTGTACATATAACATATCTTTGCAATGAACATGGTAACTTATGTGCATTAAACAAGATACACACCTCTTTCTGTATTTTGACCTCGGGTCGTTTCCTCCTGTAGGGTTACTGCTTCGAGGATTGCTCATCTTCGGTTTGTGTGGGAGATTTTTGGAGAGAGCTGCTCTGCTTGTACTTGATGGTCGTCGGCTGTCAGCTGAAAAAACTAGTACATGCATGTATACATGTTTATTATTATGCTTCGGTTTGCGCATGCGTAAGCGAGGTATACAGTATATAGTGTGTGTGTGTGTGTCTGTAAGAGTTTTAGGCTTCTACTGTGTTTTGCAAGTTGCTTGTCAGTCATTGTGCACAGTAAATGGGCGTTTCCTGTGTACTACTGTGGTTACTAGATCTAATCAGTAATGTGTTCACTCTTTATGTCCTCTAATCTACCTGCTTTTTTAGTGCACTTCTATAACTAAAACAACTGCCATACTGGCTCAAATCAACAGAGGTATAGCAAGTCAACAGAGTACTGCATGTGCATATACATGCAAAAATTAAAATTAAAATTAAAATTTGCTAGCTAAGCTGTTAGTGCACTAACAGCTTAGCTAGCAAATTTAAATTTTGTTGCTGAATAGACACATTCACGACTCAGTAGTACTATTGACAACGCCCATTTACTGTGCACAATGCCAAGCAACTTGCAAAACACAATAATAGTACATTTCTGTAGATAAAGCTAGACAAGCTACGCAGCGGAACACACAACAGCAAACCACAGATCATGCAGATCCAATATTCATTGCCTAGATCACATGATGTCAATTCTATTCTAAGCAGCAATGGAACAGACAAGAAGAAGGAAAGTGCTTGACCAGTTTTCTAGCCTATCACTGAATGAGGGAGGCTACGACTACAAGTTCATAGAAGAACCTGCAGACTCTCTCAAGTGTCTCATCTGTCTGCATGTAGTTAGGGAGCCACAACAACATGGCGGCTGTGGGAAGCTATTCTGTAAAGTGTGTATTGGAAAGTACAGAAGGAACGATTGTCCTCACTGCAGACAACCAATCAGAACGTCTCGTAGACGTCAGTACGGAGAAAGTATCTTTAACGATTTCAAAAGTAAGTATTAAAGTAATACGTCACACAATTTCACGGATTTTCCGGGTTTTATTTTTGGCAGAATGCACAACAATTAGAGGGCAGAGGGCAGAGGTCAGAGTGCCCATGTGATCTAGCACAACGTAGTGATGTTAATTAACTATTGTAACACTGTTTGTGGTTTTATAATGAAGTATAAACAACTTAATTTTTTTGGCCAACCTTGTTCATTTCTGTTCAACATAAAATCACTTGGGTATATATGGCCTTATTTTGAATATTATATGCAATGCGCTAGGAGAGTTGCTCATCATTTTGTTTTGAATGCACATGCATACTCTCCATTAGTGTCCCCTATATAGAATAAATACGGTACTAAACGTACGTACATACATAATATCGATACAGTGCATTTTTGCCTAATAATCATATTCTTGTAATTATTCTAGGTGACCAAGAGGTGAAGTCTCTGCTAGTATACTGCACGACCAGCTGTGGTTGGCAAGGGGAGCTGCGATCAGTCCAAGATCACGAGAAAAACAAATGCGAAAATACTAAAATTACATGCCCGAATGCTTGTAACACAAAGCCTATGAGAAAAAATCTTCAGCTTCATCTTGAGACAGAATGCCAAAGGCGACTTACAAGCTGCCTAAAGTGTAAGCAAGATATGGAGTATCAAGATCTGGACAACCACATGGCAAGAAAATGCCCCAAGAGACGGTACACATGCCCACACTGCAATGAAGCTGGTGTGTATGATGAGAGAACTACTACACATCTGGAAGTCTGTCCTAAAGTCAAGATCGAGTGTTCCAAGTGCTTGGTTACAATTTCTCGCTGTGACCAAACAGGCCATGTTTTAGTTTGCCCGGATGAACCAGTACGCTGCAAGTACAGTACTAATATTGGTTGTGCAGAGAAGCCTCTAAGAAAGGATTTGACTAATCACGAGGAGAATGCACTGATACATCTAGAAATAGCAGCAGACAAAATACTAAAGCTAACAAACATGCTCGTCTTAAAAAACACACTAACATTTAAATTCAACGATTTTAAAGAGAAAAAAGAAAACGACACTCAATTCTTAAGTACAGATATTTGTACTTCAGAATCAGGCTACAAGCTGTGTATAAAAGTCGATGCGAATGGTTATGATGAAGCTAAAGACACTCATGTTTCAGTGTTTGCCCATCTCATGAAGGGAGACAATGATGACTCCCTGTCCTGGCCGTTCACTGGGACAGTCACAATCGAGCTACTCAACCAACTGGAAGATAAGAACCACTGCAAGAAGACTCTCACATATCTAGCAGAGGGTGGGGTCAGTCAGAGAGTGGTTGATGATGAGAGAGGGGGAGGGTGGGGCTACCCAGAGTACATCTCCCACGCTGACCTCGCTCACGATCCTCTTACAAACACTCAGTACCTCAAAGACGACACTCTAATATTCCGAGTATCTGCAGAAGCTCCTGACTACAAGCCATGGCTGGAGTGTAGCAATTGACTATAGTTACAGTATCATAATAGGGTAATGTACTTAATATTACGTATACTTAACTATACAGAACTACTAGTATATACTACATGTGAAACTATCTTATTTTGAACAATTCTTTCTATGAAACTATTATGCATTATTATTGCATACATGCACATGCAACAACAATAATAATAATTATTTAAGACCTTAGTGGTTTAATAGAAACTTCACGGGTACTACAGGAGGCGACAAGAATAGACAGTTTTCACTGTATATATATACAGCTACAATGTAGGAACTGTAAAACTGACAATTTGGCAAATCTAGATAATTATAAGTCTTAGGGAGTCATCTACTTCTATTTTCAAGGAAGTGCGCATGCCTAATCAGCATTGCATTAGAATATTCAACATAATAATTGCCAAAATTACTCGCTATAATTATGGTACACTCTTCCAGTGATGTGCTCAGAATTGTCTCTATAAGTGAAATCTCATCTAACAAAGCCTAGCATGTAGTAACTAAGCCAAAGTGGTGCATGGTTATTCTTGTCTACTGAGGGGTCAGTGTACCAACCTACCACCACCAACCAGTGCAACATCTCCACCATCTCATCACGACCTGTGCATGTCACACGCGTGCAATAATGCAGTCCATCCACTGCTCAGTTGCTCATTCACATTAAAATCTGCATGTACAAATATAGCAATGAATAATTATGGTAACTCATATGCATCAAACAAGACACACCTCCTTCAGGTTGTCTCCTCCGGTTCAGTTTCTGCTTCAAGGGTTGTTCAACTTTGGTTTGTGGAACCTGATGGTCATCGGCTGTGTTGCAGCCGATGATTTTATAGCATCAATCTCAAAATTGAGTTACTTGCTTTCAACTTTATAATTACTAGAAAGTTGCTGGTGGCCAGCGGTTAAAGCTGTCGACTCAAGATTGGAAGGTTGCAAGTTCGAGTCCCATCAGTGGCAGATTTTTCAGTGTATATTAATTCATCATCTTATAAACAATTCTTCATGTTAAGTCTATCATCATCTTCGAAATTACATCCTTTGTCCTTGTGATAGCCGAGTTATTAGGTAAAAAGTTATTAGCTAATCTTGCATGCACTTTTGCAGATTTCTTTGGTCTGGCCACACCCCTTGAACCGTGCAGGTTCTAAATGGTGCCCATTTATTCCATCCAGAGCCCACCATACAAAGTGCGAAAGTACACTTTTTATAGCATTTGGCTTGTCCTTGTACTTACTGCCTTACACAATGCCTTCTGTTATCTAGTACATGCTTAGGTTACCATTTTTAGTATGATGATACATCTACAACACACCGTTAATGATTAATGCTTTGTGTATAGTAAATCATATGATACTGACAATAAAAACAGATTAAATTCTAGAAATCGGTGCTGAAAACCAATATCTACCAAAACACAGTTACACCATTATGGTTCCAGTACTGCAATTGTTACTCGAAGTGTTTTCATTCGCTGCCGTGTCCAATAGTACATTGTCCAAACTCAGTGATGCCTTCCTTTCCATGAGGTGAGGCTGACTACCTGAACACAGGGAGGAGTAACTTGACACACATCTCATTGCCATATTCTCTCGGCCATTTTGAGATTTTTTGTCGACTCCAGTTTTTAGTTCTTGTTCAGTTTGTCGGCTTCGTTTCCTCGTCATCTTTTGTAGAACAGTGTGCAGCTTTCCTTGTTGACTGGGATTCAGAGCATTCGTGGTACTTGCGGCAGCTTGTTTGTTTATAGATCGGACCTCAATACAGTTTTGATCAGATTGTGGTGGTGAGTGGATAATCTTCGGTTGGACAGAACTTAAAACACTTGGTTCAGAGTTATAGGACAGGGGAGCTTCAAAGGCCTGCTCTGAAGTTGGACTGAAGCTTGATTCGCTGAGAGTGGAGTATCCGAATGCCATAGCAGCAATTAATTGAACTTCTTTTTTGTCTTTGTGCAAAAGGTGTGAAAAATTAATGACCTAAGTCTGCATTACTGTGGGCGTGGCTCGTGTTCCAATTCAATGAAAAACACTGTTTCCTGGAATATCGTAAAGCATGCTTTGCAGTGCAAGTCTGCACGAATGATAGTGCAGTTTCCTCCTGTTAGCTAGCTAATGTCTGTTGTCTGTAGCCATTAAACTGCTGAATCAGAGCTCACAGTGACTAATCTCCATTGCTCAATACCAAGATCTTCATCCATATAAGGAAATCTAACCCCCGCAGCAGCTCAGATAACCATCATTGTGACTTGCAGAATATATTTAATAGTTGACCTTGTGATCGTGAGAAGGGATCAGTGTTGCAAGTATATTAATGTCTGTGGAACCTCCTACAAAGAAAGCACGTCTGGCAAGCAACAACAACAACACACACGAGGTAGTAGTGGTTGTGTACGTGTATACCTTGCCATGTGGCTTTGTTAATGCTTGTGATGACAGGGACTTCCCCTCATTATGCAACACTGCACATGACAGACTAGTCGAGTGTGACCCTTAGCCACAGTACAGAAAGTCTATTTTCAAGCTTTTAGCTAATCTATTTTTTGCAGTTGTTGGTAAGTCAGTTTTCTAGTTAGCTCTGAACCTACTTGTAAAGGGCTTGTAGTTTTCATGTTATTCCTGTATTAAATTTACAACAGTAAAATAATGATGTGCTGTCAACCAAACCCACTATATTTAATAACTACAAGCCATTAAATATAATCTTGTAGCACTATCTAAGTGGCGTGTGTGACTATAAAAATACAGTCTACCATAATTGAAAAAATCTTGGAAGTTTGGTTTTTTGGTTTGTAGTGGTGTTACTGTTTAAGGTGATGATTCGTGTTTATTCCACAGGGTGACCAAGCGACTAACGGATCCTCCATGGCTGAACCTACCACTGAGATCGATGAGGGGCTCTACTCAAGACAACTGTGAGTGTGTGCTCGTCTTGTAGCCATTGTAAATAATTATACGTACCCACTTTGGGGAACTTTTTGTTGAGTTGCGAGTTGTTTCTAATTTGAATACAAAATTTAAATTTGAATAGTGTTACTTAACGCTTGACTGACTGCCACAAGCTTGACAATGTGATAACTTTCCGACACCAATTTGTATTCTGTTAGGACCTGATGCATGACTGCTTATTGGCCGCTTGGCCACGTCACCTGCTTGCTATAATACCACAATCAAATGTTTACTAATGAGCGATTGCTTTTATAATTATGTGTACATAATTGACCTTTTGTTAAAATAATTACCTGTTCATTCATTTATGAATCATTTATTGTACTGAGTAATGTAAGTGTTGTCATGTGTTCGTGTGTGTGTGTGGGGGGGGGGGGGTGGGTGTGATATGCATGACTTGATCTGTGTGTGTTGTGTGCTCCTACAGATACGTGCTTGGCCATGATGCAATGCGTAAGATGGGAGCAGCCAATGTGCTCATCTCTGGGATGAAGGGACTGGGCATTGAAATTGGTGAGTGGAGTGTGGTGTGGGTGTGGGCGTGTGTGTGTGTCCCCTGTGATGAGCTACTTCTCCTGACCTACTGCAATGGAGGCTAAATTGATTTAATGAGTCTGAGGGGACCTATGTGTGGTGTGTGTGTGTATTTTTGCTGTAAATTTGACAGTTGACTGTTAGTTTTTAACAGCTTGTGTATAGACATTGCCAGTGAGTTTTTTGGATTATACACTTACTAACGGTTAGTTTAGTAGACCTCACCGTCCTGACCCCTTGTATATGAAACTCCTAACAGCTAAGAATCTGGTGCTCGCTGGAGTCAAGTCTGTGACTATCCACGACCCTGATAGCATCACCATGGGTTACCTATCATCACAGGTGAGACCTACATGTACAGGAGTATGAGGTATTCAAAATTTAGGGACATTAATAATTGATTTGTAAGAAAAGTCCCCCAAGAGGGAATCGAACCCACGCCTTATCTATCGCCTGATCTACTAAGCCACCACCCTAACCACTAAGCCACACCTATTCTTCCATCTACCCCACCCAAAGACATTGCATTTACAGAAAATTGCCAGCAAAACTCCATAATTAGCCACTTCATTGGGCTTCAAGTTTAGAGTTTAGGCTTATGATCTAATGCTGTTTCAAGTGTTGTACTGCAATCCACTGAACATGCATGTACATGTATCAGCACAATGCCCTACAGCCATGTATGTAGTTAGTGTGTGTGTGCAGGTATTCCCCTGATCTAGGGTGTGATAATTAACCTTCTAGAATGTTCCTTCCTTCCTTATTCGACTTCTTGTTCAATTTTAAATTAATCAGCATCACACAAAGCCACCTTTGATTTCCTATACAATGCAATCCCCCCTCCACACACACACACACACACCACTCCACCCACCACCACCACCCCACACACACACACACACAGTTTTTCTTCCGAGCGGCTGATGTTGGCAAGAACTGTGCGGAGGTGAGTCGGGAGAGACTGGCTGAACTCAACTCTTACGTCAGAGTGGAGGTATTGGCTGGGGAACTCAGTGAAGAAGCCGTCAGTAAATATCAGGTGAAGAGTTTGAACATCTGTCAGTATGTCAGTTTTAATAAGCCAGATATAAACTAAAGAGTGCAATTTGTAAATATAGCATGTACAACAGTACAGTGGATAACGGACGCCTTTGGGGAATAATGTTTTGGCTCTTATACAGAGGTGACCTTTGCAGAGGGGTTGTTTTGTACACAAACTGTTCATTTAAACCTGGCCTTTATGTCGTAGCGTGCCCTTCAGGGATAGGCTACTGTACACTTCAACTCCTATTTGTCTAATATGTTTTGTGTAGCTACCTATCTGTAAATACATGTTTTGTAAGCTTGTTTTCTCGTGCTTATAGAGGAAGTTAATGTTTCTTTTTGATTTGTTGATCATCCTCTCTCTCTTTCTTTCCTGCCTCCAGGTGGTGGTGTTGACACAGTCTCCACTGGACGAGCAGAGGAGTGTGGGCGACTACTGCCACACCCAGAACATCAGGTTCATTGTCGCCGACACAAGAGGACTCTTCGGGTGAGTGGGCGTGTGTGTGGAGAGGGTGTGGTTAACTTTAAAGAGACCTTTCACATGATGTGTAACGTCACATGATTTAGATGGGACAAGTTTGTAGTGTGTACATTTGATGGTAAAATCTGTACATGTACATGTATAGTCACTGTTGCATTTTAACCGTTTGAGCAGTTATTGTTGGAATACACACACACACACACACACACACACACACACACACACACACACACACACACACACACACACACACACACACACACACACACACACACTACCGTATAGCGGGTAATTTTTGTGGGGTAAAAAATTCGTTTATCTGGAAAACGGTGATTTTCGTGGGTATAAATCTCGTGGCTGCACTGCATTCATACGTTGCGGTAAGCCACGTCTACGTTAAAATTCGTGGAGGCCAAGCTTGATCACGAAAATAACGAATTTTTTACCCCACGAAAATTACCCGCTATACGGTACTGTGTTCCTCCTGCGGCTAATATGAGTACCAACACTATAATTATTACTTTGTCTGTAGACAAGTGTTCTGTGATTTTGGTGAGAATTTCACTGTCTTTGATATGACTGGAGAGCAGCCAATCAGTGTCATCATCTCGTCTGTTACCAAGGAAACCAAGAGCGTGGTTACATGCTCTGACGAGACACGACATAACTTTGAGTCTGGTGACTACGTAACATTTGCGGAAGTGCAGGTGAGTCAGTTATGTGATCATCAGGGATGTGCCCGCATTGGTTGGTGGTGGTGGTTGGTACTAACCACCTGACAAAAAGAACAACCTCTTAGTTTATGTGAGGGAAATTGTTGTGTTGAAAAGATTGAAATAGCCACCACTTCGAATCATTATCAGTGTGTGTGTGTGTGGGCGTGTGTGTCCCCTGTGATGAGCTACTTCTCCTGACCTACTGCAATGGAGGCTAAACTGATTTAATGAGTCTGAGGGGACCCTTTAATTAATTATCCCGAGCCCCCAAGAATAATTGACAATATTCAATAAGCGTTGTTTCTCCTCCCTCAGGGCATGACAGAGCTGAATGGTTGCGAGCCTAAACCAGTGACTGTGCTAGGGCCGTACACGTTCAGTGTTGGTGACACGTCAGGATACTCTGAGTATACTAGAGGCGGGATTGTGACGCAAGTCAAGCAGCCAACTGTCATCTCATTTGTGAGTACCTATATTTATACATGTAGAAGCTGTTACTTTGTCGCATTGCAATAGTTGAGTAGTACGCTATCAGCTCAGAGGAGGTCTGACATGCATGCACGAATCACTATAAGTTCAGTGCATTGGTGTCATTGCGGTCACGTGATATGTCCAGGCCAAACGCACTAGCACTTGTAGTGATTCGTGCACGCATGTCGGACCTCCTCTGCTATCAGCTAGCTATCAACAGAGTGCAGAGCGGTACACGTACTCTTAATGCTGGAGAATGGTTATAGGGATGGCTGTTGTTTGTTGTACATGTGCTACCCTTTTCACCAGACTTGCAATGCAACCTTATTACAGAAAACACAAGTCAACCACTAGCTACAGTGTACACAGTAATAATAACATTTCCCTTTTTTTTTTTTTTTTTTACAATTAGTGATGAAAAGTGCTGTCTGCAAGTCTGTTGTTTTGTTTTTATCTCACCATGTTATTACATTCTAAGCAAATTCAACTTAAATCATCACATGCATGACTGTACTGTATGGTCTTTACAGAAATCGTTCAGTTCTTCTCTGACTGAGCCTGAATTTATTGTGTCCGATTTTGCCAAATGGGATCGGCCGGCACAGCTCCATCTAGCCTATCAGTCATTGGACGCCTTTGTAAAGAGGGAGGGGCAACTGCCACGCCCCTACAACAAGGAGGACGGGCTCAAGTTAGTCGAACTGGCCAAGAAAATCAACTCTGAGGCAACCAATAAGGTACGATAATCGATTATTATTGAGTGGAGTAGCCATCACATTGCGTGGTCTTAACTCAAACACATAATTATGTGGTATGCAAATGAGCTTTAATATGTGACAGGCTCTGCATAGGAAAACCAGACATTCAGAGCAGAATGGCTACAATAAAAGTATCGACAGTTCTCTTTGCAAAATCTACTATCTCTTTGCAAAATCTGACGCTAACTATTTTCCACCAGACAAGATAGACGAGCACCAAGACAATCTAGCTTCCCTTGATAATTATTTTTTAACCCCTTGTGACCCTATTTATATTAACCCGCTTCTCTTAACCTCTCGACAGGTGGACGAGATAGACGAGCATCTGCTAGCCAAGTTCTCCTACCTAGCTAGAGGTGACGTCTCTCCCATGCAAGCCGTCATTGGCTCCATCACAGCTCAAGAAATCGTCAAAGCTTGCAGCGGCAAATTCAACCCTATTCGACAATGGTTCTATTTCGATGCTCTCGAGTGTTTGCCAGAGGACTTCCATGAGTTGCCGGAGGTGAGGGGGCGTGTACAGTGTTTCCATGGTGATGATGGTAGTGGAGTGTTTGCATTCAATGTGTTCCAAATAGGTCCCTTTTTCAAAGCTCTACTTTCATAAAGCTCTACTTTCACGGTTCATAACATGTGTTGGGAATGTTCAATTTTAAAACCAAAAAATGCATTTAGCAGCAATGATACAGCTATATCGTTTAGTTTCAGCTTGCTGAGAAGCCTCCTACACTTGTGTGTACAATAGTGTACAATAGCGTGAATGTGTTTAATTATTTGTCCGTTCCTCCACACACACACCGCCCACACGCCCACCACCCTCACACACCACCCACATGCACACACATAGGAGGCAGTGAAGGCTACTGACAGCCGCTATGACGGACAAGTGGCAGTTTTTGGAGTGGACTTTCAGAAGAGGCTAGAACACCTCAAGTATTTTGTGGTGAGTCGAGTATGTACATAGTACATGTTGTATTTAATTATTGTGTATATTGAAGTTGTGCAGGGCATAGTTTACTGACTACATCTATATGACTGTATGTACTGACCTCTGACCTCGATGCAGGTTGGAGCTGGTGCTATCGGTTGTGAGATACTCAAGAACTTTGCGATGATGGGAATAGGGGCGTGTCCAGAGGGTGTGATCTACGTGACGGATATGGACATCATCGAGAAAAGCAACCTCAACAGACAATTTCTCTTTCGGCCATGGCATATTCAGGTTCGCAGTGAGGTTATATCCATGGGTGTATAGCGTTTGAGCGAGGTTGACCTTTAAACCCTGTTGAATCAAATCTCAGTATCTATATGGTGTCCTGAGGCCAGGCCGTAGATCGTAGTACTCGCTTAGTTGTCTGTGTATTCTGATTCTACTCACTTATGATTAGGTTTGTTGCTTCTTTGTTTATCTTAGCCCCAGAACCGTACTGTCATGTTCAGTGAACTTGTTATGTCAAACGATCAACTGTAGTGTTAGTGTCTGTGTAGTCATGCAGCAAACAAATGCAAAAATGTTCATCATGATATTATCTGTACTTGTACTACCTTAAGGTAACATATTTTCGCGAGTGAGAGTAAAATCACGTACTCGCAGATAATTGGAAAGCGCAATGAATAACATTAATTTCACAAATTGAGCAGGATTTTAATACCAGCAAAATGAGCTTAACAGTGAAAACGCAAACAAATCTACCTGTGAAAATATGTCACCTAGCCACATGTAGTTGTGCTGAAGAAGATGCTATATTACAATAACAGAGCAGCTTCAGTTTTCATCTTCGGAATAGAGGCATGAATAGAGGCATGCATCAGCAGGATCCCTGATTAGATTCTAGTGCCTTGAGGGTGTTAATGTTTTGACCACTGAATCTGGCATGTTCCATCTTGCCTCACCATGTGCTACACTTTATAAGGAAGCAAATATAGTCTTGACCACTCTCAACCTTGGACATATCTCAACCTTGGCCACTATGTCCGACACAAAGAATACTCTCTGCTCCCTCTCTACAAAATCAGAGATAAAAGAATCAAGCAACCAGCCCAAAACTGTGACATTTAGAATGAGATGTGACTGTTACAAAGATGACTTTCAGGATGTATTTTGCAGCCCTCCATTCTACACTTATACTGGCTACAAAATATGCCTGAGAGTTACTTTCACTCCCGACAAACGCGGATTCGCTATACGCGATCGTGTTTCAGTTGCTGGCCATCTCATGAAGGGAGACAATGATGACTCCCTGTCCTGGCCGTTCACTGGGATAGTCACGGTCGAGCTACTTAACCAACTGGAGGACAAGAACCATCACAAGTGGACAATCTTCCTAAAAAACAGTGGTGCCAATCAGAGAGTGGTGGATGGTGAGAGAGGGGGAGGGGATGTGGCCCAAGACTCTCGGGGTCATGGGTGATACTCGACGACGAGAACACTCAGTACCTCAAAGAGGACACTCTGGTGTTCAGGGTATCTGTACAAGTACCCCAACTACAAGCCGTGGCTGGAGCCAACCATTTGAAACTGTTTGTGCTTACATGTATTGTTACACAAATTTATTTTAACTTTTGATCTGTATTGATTTTTTGGTTTTGGAGTGTTGATTATTGATCTGCTGGTTTAAGTTAAAGTGGTGGTTTTTCTATCTCATTGTTTTCGAGACGTGGGTCAGTTGGTTTATTTGTCTGTTAGTTTGTGGCATGTGAGTCTACTCCCATAGCGCTGCGTTTACAGCATGGATAGCCTTCATACAACAGTGGCAGATTTTGATGTTAAAACTTCGTTGTCGAGCAAAAGCTAAAAAGCTTGAACTTGCACGTTGGCTGCATGGCCTCTAGCTACATGCGTCCTTTATTCGAGGCACATATTTACAGCTGAAGTGATCCTGTACCAGGAACAATGCAGCTTCCATGCTTCATACATACTACTGTATTTATGTAAATATTTGAGGGTTAGCACTTTAGTGCTCTAGAACTGTTTTTAGAAGCCCTCAGGGCTAGTAGAACCCTCACTACGTTAGGGATACTACAACCAGCCCTTTGGTCTGTCCTAAACAGTGTCTAAGCATTTTAGATCTTAGCAACCACGAGTCTCTAGCCAATCAGATTTGAATGTAATCTTTACTACATGATCAATTAAAGATTACATGATTTTCTAGAACACTTCCTCTAACCAATCAGATTGTAGTATTTCTGAAGGACTCTTGGTTCTATAACATGATGTACATTACATACACTTTCGTATGCTCTCTCTTCAGTGCATATAAGGGAAGGGATGATTTATTGCATGATACCTCCAAGTAACGTATAGCGAATAATTTTCGTGGGGTAAAAAATTAGTTTAACTTCAAATACTGCTTTAGGTAGTCAGTTACTTTGGGAGGGGCTAGTCCTAGTGCATGCTCCAGCAGGATCACTATAATTACATATACCTTGAGAGGAGGGATTTTGGACCACTGAATCTGGCATGTTTCATCTTGCCTGGTCACCACATCACTATGTGCTACACTATATAAGGAAGCAATGCTGCAGCCTTGACCACTCTCAACTGGCCACCATGTCCAACACTTTCCACTTCACCTGCTCCCTAGAATCAAGCAACCTGTCCAAGACTGTGACATTTCGAATGACTGATTTTCTGAAACATAAGAGTGACAAAGATTTGTTTTACAGCCCTCCATTTTATACGTCTCACACTACTGGCTACAAGATGTGCTTGTGGATTGACGCTGATGGCTGGGATGACGGTGATGGCACTCATGTTTCAGTGAGTTACCATCTCATGAAGGGGGACAATGATGACTCCCTGTCCTGGCCCTTCACCGGCGGGAGGGTCACAATCGAAATACTAAATCAACTGGAGGATGATAACCACTACAAAGAGATGAATCCATTCAAAACGGGCATTAGGAGAGTAGTGGGTGGTGAGACAGCAAAATTTGGAGGTGGTTGGGCGCAGTTCATCTCCCACGCTGACCTCGACTACGATGCTAAGACGAACACTCAGTACCTCAAAGACGACACTCTGGTGTTCAGGGTATCAGTAAAAATACCCAACTACAAGCCGTGGCTGGAGCCAACCATTTGAAACTGAAACACTTTCTTGCTTATTGTTGTATATCGTTGTTCTCGTTTTAACTGCATTTACTAGTTTTTGGAGTTTATTATTATTATTGAGTTCTGCTGATTTTTGTGGGTTATTGTATGACTTAAATATTATTATACTATACAATACACTATCTCTGGTGTCCGTATAGCGGGTAACTTTCGTGGGGTGAAAAATTTGTTTAACAGGAAAACGGTGATTTTCCTGAGTATAAATTTCATTGCATGCCAGAGGAGGCTGGACACGCGTCATCCGTAGTCATCCGTTAGTCATCAATAATCTCATGAATACGCTTAAAATCGATTCTTTTTCGGTCCTGCTGAGTCAGCATTTTACCTTTCTTGTCTATCTCTCTTGTATTATATCTCCTGCATGTTAGTTTATGAGTCGTAGTAGTTTAATAATATGATTGCTATACCTGCTACATCAAGACAGGAGTAAAAAAACAAAGGCAAGTGCAGCAACAACTCGATGTTTGTGACTAATCTAAGTTTCTGGCTCATTGCTTCTAGTATGACTATGCTACTCAGTTTCTAGTTTCACTGGGTATTTTTAGCATCATTTACTACTAGTATGCATCTGTGTGTAGCAAAGGTCAAATGTACTCAATTAGATCACTAATTGTACCCCACCCCCACACACACACTCACCACAACCCCACCCCCACACACACTCACCACAACCCCACCCCCACACACACACTCACCACAACCCCACCCCCACACACACTCACCACAACCCCACCCCCACACACACACTCACACTCACCACAACCCCACCCCCCCACACACACACACACAGAAACCCAAGTCTACGACAGCTATAGAGTCGGTGAAGGAAATGAACCCTGCACTCAACGCTGTAGCACACGAGAACAGGGTGGGGCCAGAATCAGAGGGTGTATATGACGACAAGTTCTTCGAGGCTCTGGACGGAGTCGCAAATGCTCTAGACAATGTGGATGCCAGTAAGTACATGTAGCTTTGATGACCCTTACCTATTGTCTCATGTACTTTAGTCGTCCTCTTTACTTGTGCAGCTAAAGTATATGAATCTCTAGCAAGTTTTATTGCCATTCTCGCCCACGCCTCCCACCACACACACACGTGCCTCCCACACACACATGCCTCCCACCACACACACACAGGACTGTACATGGATCGTCGGTGTGTTTACTACCGCAAGTCTCTACTAGAGTCAGGCACCCTGGGTACAAAGGGAAACGTCCAAGTGGTCATACCTCATCTCACAGAAAGCTACGGATCGTCCCAAGATCCTCCCGATAAAGAGACACCGATGTGTACACTCAAGAACTTCCCCAATCAGATTGCTCACACTCTGCAGTGGGCACGTAGCGAATTCGAAGGCTTGTTCGTACAGCCTGGGGCTAATGTAAACGAGTATCTGAGTGACCCCGAGTTTGTGGCAAGGATTATTAAACAGCAAGGACAGACTCCGGTGAGTAACGAAGGAAGGGGTGTGGTCTTTAGGGACGGTACTAGCGCGTAATTTTCATGGGATGGAAAATTTTGCCCCACGAAAACCTATAGGCATGGCTTACCAGAATGCATGCAATACAAAAGCAAACGAAATTTTTACTATCTCACTATACGGATGTTAGTATGGGTTTATGAAACAGTTATTTTTGCTAGTTTGCCTTATTTCGTTATTATCACACCCACGTGCACACACACACACACTCACACCCACACACACAGTTCCAGATCTTTGGCATCATCAAGAAATCCACGGTGGATGATCTGCCCTCCAGTTTTGATGACTGTATTGTGTGGGCGAGAAACCTCTTCTCTGAATATTTTGAGAGGACGATCGCTCAGCTCCTGCATGTCTTCCCACCAAATCATGTGAGCTGTAGTGACATAGCTAGTGATCATGTGAGCCGTAGTGACATAGCTAGTGATCATGTGAGCCGTAGTTGTATAGTGACACCAGCTAGCAAATCTTTATATCTTTTATTTTTTGCAAGCATATTTTTGTTCGAGATTATAAAGCTTGAGGCATATTTATCGTTGTTGATGTTTTTCTCAGAACACTACCACTGGTCAGCCATTTTGGTCCGGCCCTAAGCGGTGCCCCAAGGTGATAAACTTTGACCTCAAGGAGAGCCTCCATGTTGACTTTGTGCAGTCAGCCGCTCTCCTCTTTGCTGAAACTTACTGTATCACTGGTGAGTTAGTTTGCATCAAGTGGTGTCAGTTTGCATCAATCGTACATTTGTGGATACTTTCTCATAAAAAATGTACTTCAGAACTTAACATTTCATCACATGATACTGAAGTTGATAGGAAATGGAATGTCTTATTTTAGCATTAACACGTACCCTGCTATTAGTACAGTGTTCTGTAGTGCTTCTACCCACCTCCCACACACTCCCTCACCACACACACCCTCCACCTACACACCACACACTCTCCACCCACACACTCCCTCACCACACACTCTCCACCTACACACCACACACTCCCTCACCACACACCACACACTCCCTCACCACACACTCCTCCACCCATACACACCCTCCACCTACACACCACACACTCCCTCACCACACACACCCTCCACCCACACACCACACACTCCCTCACCGCACACATACACCCAGATGTGAAGGACCGGGCGTACATTGCTGAGAAGGCAGCTAGTGTGACGGTGGAGTCATTTGTGCCCAAGAACATAAAGATACACACGACAGATGCAGAGGCCAGAGCTGACGAACAAATCACCACCAGTAAGAGAATGGCTGTCGACTATAATAAAAATAATTCAAACTGCCATTAGTCATACAATGTGATGTTGTTTTTTAGCTGAGCTTGCACAAAACTGTAAAATCTGTTATAGTAGCTGTGCTCTCGTCATTTTTATAGAAGCGTAGCTTTTCCATCCATTTTGAGAAGAACTATAGAACTGTACATTGAATGTGTGATCATTTTACACTGTGTATAAACTAAGTGAGTGTTGTCTTCTATATCCCCTCTCTCTCTATTCCCAGGTGAGGAGGAGTTGGAGACCATCGTCCAATCACTGCCCAGCGTTGCTTCTCTGGGTAGTTTCAAAATGGCCCCTCTGGACTTCGAGAAAGATGATGATTCTAACCATCACATGGACTTCATAGTGGCAGCCTCCAACCTCCGGGCCACCAACTATAGTATCCCTATAGCAGACAGGCATAAGGTGCCGTTACTATGGTAGCACTTTGAGCATTTATTAGCCTTTATCTTAGAGTTGAATAATAACTATAATTATGCCTCAGGGCGCAATGCCTGGTAAATCTGAGCATTGTGTTCCAAGCCTGTACTTTGTAGCTTGTGTTGTTGTTGGAACTACCGTATAGCGGGAAATTTTCGTGGGGTGCAAATTTTCGCGTTTTTCGAGGGCAGAGTAGTCAACGCGAAAATTAAAACTAGGATAAACTCCCACGCACCGGTATACGCAGGTGCAAAACCTATTGGTGGGTGTGGTTTATTGGTATTGACACGAAAATTAAAACCGCGAAAATTTCTGCTGAGGGCTCTGGGAGCCAAATAGCGAAAATTTCCCGCTATACGGTATACTACTCTTTATCATAATGGAACTGTATCTGTACCTGTACTGTTCATGTGTGCTAGACATACATGAACAGTAGCTGTAGGTGTTATACCCTGTATAGCAAGGGGGGGGGGGATTTTTGTGGGGTAAAAAATTCGTTTAGTCTCCTTGCCTGCACTGCATTCCTACCTTCCGGTAAGCCACGCCTACGTTAAAATTTTGTAGAGGTCAGCTTGCCCATGAAATTTTACCCCACGAAATATATGGTATATAATGGTTCTGTTCTGTAACATGTTTAGTCTGGTGCATTTGTCTTTGGGCTTGAACTAGCTTATGCTATGCATTGTACATGTAGTTGCTAGCTTATAATTTAATTTTAATGACTATCACCTTTAACCCTTACAGAGCAAGGGGATAGCAGGCAAGATCATTCCCGCCATTGCCACGACAACCTCGCTAGTGGTCGGGCTGGTGTGCCTGGAAATGTACAAACTTGTCATTGGAAACAAAAAGATTGAATCCTACAAAAACGGATTCATCAATTTGGCTCTACCTTTCTTTGGTTTTTCTGAGCCTATTGGAGCTCCTAAAACAAAGGTACAATAGTCACTGTACGCTAAGGGGAGGGGCAGTGTACTTGTGATCTTGTTAACGCTGTATCTTCTGTTTTGATTGTTCGGTTGTACTGATTTTGTTATGAGCTCGTTCAGATGGCGTATATTAGAGGCCAATAAATTGTTTAGAGTTAACATACCATTATGAATACAGTTTTTTTTCAGAGCTTTCAGAATGTCATAACATCATTAAAAATGGACCAACTGAACAACACACACACACACACACACACACACACACACACACACACACACACCACACACACACACACACACACACACACACACACACACACACACACACACACACACACACACATACAGTACAACGATGTGGAGTGGACACTATGGGATCGGTTTGATGTTCCTGGCCTCAAGGAAGACGGCTCTGAAATGACCCTCAGGGACTTCCTCGATTATTTCAAGAATCAGCACCAGCTTGATATTAACATGCTCTCGTACGACGTCTCCATCCTTTACTCGTTCTTTATGGACAAGAAGAAAGTGGCAGCTAGAATGGCCATGCCGTAAGTTAACGTACACACTAGTACATGCAGTGTAAACACTTTGGTTTTATTGTGTCTTGTGATTATAGTCGCATATATAATTATTTGTGAGGACGCATGGGACTAGTACCGTATAGCGAGAAATGTTTGTGTTTCAAGGCCAGGAAACCACACCCACCAATAGTTTTCCATCTGAAATACCCGTGCGTGGGAGTTTATCCCAGTTTTGCTCTGCTCGAAAAACGCAAAATTTTTCTCATCACGAAAATTTCCCGCTATACAATATTTAAATATTCATATGTAATTATTTTACCCCCCTCCACTCTCAGGATGTCGAGGGTTGCCCAGGAGGCTAGTAAGAAGGGCATACGTCCAGGTGTTCGTAACCTAGTGCTGGAGATCTGCTGCACTGATGCTAACGATGAAGACGCTGAAGTGCCCTACATCAACTACAACTTCAAGTGAACACTAGAGAGAGAGCATTTAGTGATTGTGACTACATTAGACTAAAACCCGAGTATAGTTATTGCATTTATGTGGTAGCAATTTTAGAATTGTTAATTAGATTGTTAATCATTAATTTCGTTGATTGGATTGTTGTCATAACAGGTCATAACAGGTCATTATGCCTTAGTAGGTTTATGCATACAGTTAGTTAACAGTCACTTCTTCTTTACCTGGGCTCCTCTGATCATGAATGAAGAGCTACTCGCGATCTCCAAAAGAAGGCAATTTGTGTTTGAGGTTTACCATTTCCAGCTAGCCGCCCACCTATTAAATAACTGCCACCCACGCAATTACATCCAGCTAGCTAGACCCATGCACACAGTCAAAGCCAAGCTTCTACTATCCTCCTGTAATCAAGGGATAGCTGTGCAGTCCAAGATAAGTCTTAACAAAATATAACAACATGTCCACCACTGTGTGAATAGCTAAAAATAAATATTGTGACTGCACGTGTGGAGAGTGGTAGATCTATAATGAGTATTGTAACATTCCTATACAGTATATATAGGCAAGAGATATGGTTGGACCTTAATTAATTGGTGTCATAACTTGTCAGTATGTGTCGTAATGATCATGTCTTGTGGTGGTATTTGTAGATTCATAATAAATTATCTGCTAAGACAAGAACCATAATATCGTACACATACAATTGCATAATAATTATTATGCCTGCAGGAATGTGCCCAGTACACTTATCCATTAATTAGTGTCCTACCTCCTCTAGTACTAACCACCTCTATACAAAACAACCACCTCTTGTACATGTTAGGATAAATATAAGGGGTCAAGTTTTGCATTGAGATTGAGAAATTGAAAACACTGATCCACTACTTCGAAAAGTTTGGCACATCAGTGACTGCAATGTATTTTGTTTTTTTGTGCTTTATTAGAGCTTCAGCTTTAGCTTCTTCTTCCTGTGGCCTGGAGAATAGCTAGGCATGCATCAGCAGGATCTCTGATTAGATTCTAGTACCTTGAGGGTGTTAATGTTTTGACCACTGAATCTGGCATGTTCCATCTTGCCTCACCATGTGCTACACTTTATAAGGAAGCAAAGCTGCAGTCTTGACCACTCTCAACCTTGGCCAACATGTCTTCTGCTCCTTCAAACAGTCGTCCTTCAAGAGATGGTTACGATCACAAATGGTTGGAGGATCCTTCAGAGGAGCTAAAATGTCTCATTTGCCTGTCAGTAGCCAGAGAGCCTCGACAACATGGAGGCAAAGGTTGTGGAAAATTGTTCTGTGAGAGCTGCATCTCTGAGCATCAGAAGAGGAGCACAAATTGTCCACACTGCCGAGAAAACTTAACTCTCTTAGCAGACGTTAGAAGTAAGTGCTTTTTGTATTAATACTTAAAGAATGCTATATAGTACTGCACTGATTTTTCACTATAGGTGCTCGACACATCAGATCCCTCAAGGTCAAGTGCGACAACGATGTCTGTGAGTGGACGGGGGAACTGGGAGATCTTGAGACACACCTTCAGTCATGTGACTATGCTCTCCTGCCCTGTACTAACGAGTGCAAGATCGATAATGAGATTGCCAAGTTTCTGAGAAAGGATCTTGAAGAACACCTCACTAACGACTGCCCAAGACGTGAGTACAAGTGTCCACATTGCCAGGAGACAGGGGAACATGAGGAGAGGACCACCACTCATCTAGAGACTGTACTGTGCCCAAATGACGGATGTGGTGTCAGCAACTCTCACTGTCAACTACCCAGCCATCGCTCCACCTGTGAGTATGAGTGTGTGCCCTGCAAGTACGGGTGTGAGGAGAGGCTACTCCGTAAGTGTCTGAGGGAACACGAGGAAGACACTCCACTTCACCTGCTAGCTCTCAGCAAGACTAGGGAGAAAAGAATCAAGACAGAATCAAGCAACCAGCCCAAGACTGTGACATTCAGAATGACTGACTTTCAGAAATACAAGAATGGTGATCAGTGGTACAGTCCTCCATTCTACACATCTTACACCGGCTACAAAATGTGTCTGAGTGTTCAGCTGCTTAGCTTCCGTCAGCGCTTCCGATTAAGGGTCAGGGGGTGCAGTTGCGTTTACGGAGACAATGATCGGTTCACTGGGACAGTCACAGTCGAGCTACTTAACCAACTGGAGGATGATAACCATCGCAAGAATATGAGAATATTTAATAATTCATTGTGCCAAGAGTTTATCTTCAACTCATCTCATCTCATCTCAGACCTCGACTACAATGCTGACAAGAACACTCAGTACCTCAAAGAGGACACTCTGGTGTTCAGGGTATCTGTACAAGTACCCGACTACAAGCCGTGGCTGGAGCCAACCAATTGAAACTGAAACATTTTCTTGTTATTTTTTGTTGTGTTCATAATTATTTTGTGCACTGTATTTATTGATGATCAATGCGGCAATGCAATGCAAGTATGCCATGAGGATTGATTACCAGTGCACATCCCTAAATACACAGAATTATTGATTGCATACTGTAACCAATAATAATATTCTATATAATTATAGCTGTAGTGCCTTGAGGGCATGTCATTGTAACACTCAGAATTAATTTTAACATTAGATGTTCTTAGAAAATTTCCCGCTATACAATATTTCATATGTAATTACTCCCGCCCCCTCCCCCTCCCCCTCCCCCCTCGAGGGTTGCTCAGGAGGTTCAGTAGTAAGAAGGGCATACGTCCAGGTGTTCGTAACCTTGTGCTGGAGATCTGCTGCACTGATGTTAACGATGAAGACGCTGAAGTGCCCTACAACTTCAAGTGAACACTAGAGACAGTGCATTTAGTGATTGTGACTACATTAGACTAAAACACTGAGTATTACAACTAGTTATTGCATTTATGACTTGTATTGTGTTAAGAAATCGAATTATTATTGATTACAAGCAGATTATACACTTACATGTAGCAGTGAAAGCCTGTGTTGCAATTATCCACAGCCGAGAGGCCTCTCATTAATAATCACAGGGCCAAAAGAGTTCATTTCCAGTAGTATACAACGTTGTACACTATCAACTTTCTTTGTAAACTATGAAGTGTAGATGAACTAAAATTCAACAACATTGTAAACTATGATATACACTCGCAAGTACAAACATAGTTTACAAGCTGTAAACTACCACTTCTGGCCCTGTGAATCATAATTATGCATGTTACATCATTGTGAGTTATATCACCCATTTTGGTTGGCGCCATAATTATGTATTTGTAGAGTACATGCAGCCCAGCCCCACCCCCTTTCTGCGTCTTGGATGTATATATTGATGAGTATTCCTTGAATTTCTACACATGCATGCAATTAATTTATCATCAACAATAATGAACAGGTGTTGCATGTGGTGTAATCATTGTGATACAATCATATAAGTGATGTTTTGCCATAAGTATTAAGTATAATTTATATATACGCATTGTTCACGACATGTCTTGCTAGCTGACAGTACCAGCAGCTGCTATGACATCACATGACGGCTTGTGTTTCTTCCAATGAGTCACCTGACACTCCCTGCATGTGCAGGAGGGAAAAAAAGAGGTTACAGTGTATACTGTACTACTACTATGCGAGCATCAAAATAGTGAGCGTTAATCAATTCAGAATAATAAAACAGCAAAAACCTAAACTAGTACCCACGATCCTTGCCAGAACTCAATTTGAATAGGTAGATCGCAAAGGGTAAAGTTTTCTTCTGGTTTGGCTCTAATTACATAGACAGCAGATCCATCAAATTACTTTAGGTGCACTAATTTACTACTGTGCGGAAGGTCAATACAATATTGTCAATATTTTTACAGATTGTAAAAAAAGTTGTAATAGGATGACTTCTTACCTCCCACAGTACCACTCGTTTCGACACCGGGAGCACCTCTTGTTAGCCTCACACCCACACATCACACACTTTGGTGGCCCCTCACTCAAAGCCTCAAGGGCGTCTAGGTTGTAAGACTCCACCCATCTCTTGGCCTTGCTTTGAAGCTCCTCCTGAGATGGCTCCAGTAATAGTCGGGCGTGTTTTAGGGCAATGGACGACCATTTTCCAGTGTTGGCTTTTAGTAGACTCTCGTGGATTTCTGGAGCCTGTGTAGAAAATGAATAAGAAGTGATGACATGTATCTTTATTTTCATAGTTACCGTACGTAATTCCAAACAAATACTGTTTGCGAGACTATACTGATGAATTTCAGGTGGTGTACCTGTTCTAATATAAGCTCTCTGGTTGTCGTGGGTAACTCCATGAGTGTCAGCTGATGAAGGTAGCGTTGGAGGTCAGTCAGAGGAGGGATTTGTTCCAATAGCGGCTCAGACAGGTAGCCTCGCAGCTGTGGATAGCGGGGGAAGAAACCGGGGGAAATGAATGGTATTATATACAACTGATCTGCTGTGTGTAAAGAGCTACAATCAAAACCTGCCATTTTCAACTCTATTTTTAAAGCTCCTCATAAATTATAGCAATTATAGATTTTATTTGAGGGGGGGGGGGGCACTGTACCTTGAGAATGGTTGCCTTGGAGTGGTTGTTGAGTTCGTATTTTTGTTGGCAGTCTCTGTCCATGAGAAGTGTATAGAGTGTCAGCCAGACCTGCCCCTCCAGCTGACACAGCTTCAGTCTGTCCCCAGGCACTGTCTCGGTCCACTTGTTCCCTTCAAACACGAGCAGCTGACCTACACACACACACACAGTTAGTGGCCATACATTCAAAGCATACAGTGTATAATACAGAAGCAATCAGTACAAGTGGAAAGGTTTTGTCAGAAGTACAACTTAACAGAAGAATTGAACTAGGTCATAGGGCACCAGAAGAAAGGTTTCTTCGCCAGATACTTGTTAACCAAGATTGCAGTGTACAAGTATTGGTGCAGATGTTCACCCTCTCACACAACTAACCCCAAAAGCAATCACTATACCGGTATCTCAATAGATAGGCCTTTCAAAGGAGGGCTACCAAACGCATCTGAAAATGCATAATACTTACTTCAAGTTATGGGTAGTAAGATAGCTCTCGAAACATAGGCTGGCCTTCCCCTCCCACTCACCCACCCACACACACAACCCTCTCTCACCCACCCACACACACACTCACAACCCTCACACACGCACGCACGCACACACACACACACACACACACACACACACACACACACACACACACACACACACACACACACACACACACACACACACACACACACACACACACACACACACACACACACACACACACACACACACACACACACACACACACCTTTTTCTCCAGTTTTCCTCCATGGAGAGACCTCCAATAGACTGACGAGGAGACAAGGCAGGTCGTGGGTGTTGAGTAGTCTCGCACCCACACTCAGAGAGTGTGATGAGAGGTGGTCCGTTATATAGCGGAGGATGGACACAGCCTTCATGTTGACACTGAACAACAAATTGCTAGATTGCTCCTTAAGTTCCTGCCAGGGAAATGTAATAGATTGTATGAAGACAATTGTATAGAAAATGGCAGCCTACATGTAGCTATCGTATTACTAGAATGTTTTGCGAGCATCAAACATAATGATAATAACTTTGCAAAAATTAAATTGCAAAAACTTAAACTGGTACTAGTACGACACACAATCCTTGGCCAGAACGCAATAGTTAGATCGCAAAGGATCAAGTTTTTTGCTGATTTGGCTCATTAAATTGTCAAGTTTTTCACCCGCAAATATTCTAGTAATACGGTACATTACAATGGATTTTAAAATGCTTGTAACGCTAACAATCATTTTGCGAGGTCTGAATGCAATGGTACACCACATGCAAGGCTACTAATTATACACAACAGAGTTAGACTCACTTTAACAAGTTTTGATTTTGTCGGTAACCCATCCTCGTCTCCACTACTGTCACTGTCCACTTCCTCCACATGCCTCACACCCTCACACCCTCCCAGCACGCCCGTCAGTCGCCGGTGGCAATAATCAAGCAGATCCAACACACAGCCCTCTATGGCTTCAGCACACTCCTATAAGAGAATGGGGAAAGATAATTATGGAATAAACAATTTTAACTTACTTGATAGAAGAGTGATGTTTCCAGTAGACTAATCAAAGTGCCTTCTTGGAGGAGCTGTGTGTGTGTGTGTGTGTGGGTGGAGGTGGGCGTGTGTGTGGGTGGGCATGTGTGTGTGTGGGGGTGCTAGTAATATTATATTTCACACTTCAATAATTATACTCACCACAAGATAGGCTGGAAAGTTGGTACGAGGTTTAACAGTCTTCTCCAGTATTAGGGGAAACACCTTTTCCCTCCACACCTCTAGTGCCAGCAACTCATGTATCAACACAGGCAACTGATAATAAAAACAACAATGAGTAAACATACTCGTAAAATGGGTACAAAGTTTATAGGGTGATGGTCTCCAAAAATTGCAAATGCCAACGGTATTTCACGTCGCCACGTCGTCATTACAGGATATTGGGTTCAACTATCACACATTGGTTATGATTGCGCAATGCTGATCTGCACAGGAACTTCAGGAAGCTGCTTGTATAGTATTCATAGGAGTAGCACTTGGTGGATGCACTTGACGTAGTAATTCAATTGTACCTTTTCGTGTGTAATGAGAAATTCTTTCACAAATTCATCGCTCTGTTGGGTCACGTTAAACACGGCCTGAGGGCATGGATACATTGAGGGATACATTGAGGGATACAAGTGAAGAGTACAGCTGCAATGTTAGGACAAGCTTTACCTGCATGCTGAGCTGCTCAAGTCGCTCTCTCTGCACTGACCATCTGCAGAAAAAACAAAAAGGGGGGCAGAGTGGGAGGAGATATAAAAATGATAGTAGTGGAACAACGAAATATGAATTACCAAACTGTGCGCATAGGTACTAGGTGTGTATGAAACTTGCTTTTCTGATCCAATGTCTGCTAGTGTGAATATTCTCAGCTCTCGTACGAAGGCTTCAGCCTCAGAGGGGAAGATCACATGACCACTCGGCACATCACTACTGCTGCATTATTTGTTAAAATCAATAATTAACAAGATTTACGAAATTTAATGGCTAGTCAGAGCATTCCATGATACACTCGCATGCATGCATTCAGTAATGGTGGCTTACTTCGCTTGAGAGCTCATTTCTTCAAAGTCCAGCAATTTAGAGGGGTCCGGGTGGATCTCATCAGTTGAGTTCCAAATAGTGCACACTACACTGAACTATGTGCAAAGTCAGTTTGTTATGTAGTCGATCTTTACCATTATTTCAGTAGCCAGCAACGACCTTTACCCATATACACTCAGCAAAACAAGTATGGCGACCGTACAGAAGTTTCTATCTGTCTCAAGATCACAGCTCAGCAGAGCGCCCCACTACACCAGACGCTACCATAGGGGAGGTCTGGGTCAGGACGTATACATCGTGAGTGCTGCACGCACACCTATCGGCAGCTTCAGAGGTAGTCTGTCAGCACTGCCAGCCTCCAAGTTGGGCTCTATTGCTATCAGTGCAGCAGTGGACCGAGCTGGGATACAGGCAGAGCAGGTGTGTTGCTCACTATAGAGTGTTCTAATGGCTAGCTAAGGATATACACGAGGTGTATGATTGTACAACGTACGTGTCAACCGATTTCATTACAAGTCTTTAAGGCCACTCCAAGTGATACTCTGGTTTCTGGTTCACCGCCCGCATCAGATTTTATTCTTGGATTTCTATCTCATTATTGGATTTCTATCTCATTATTTCTACTACGCATGCGCAGAATGGTCCATGTGGTACAAAATAGTGTGATAATGATATTCATTTGCAAAATAATGAGATTCATAAGGTGAAATTGATAATGACATAATGAGAAAAGCCGCCCGCCCGCATGCAATTAGAAAAACTTCAGGACCAGAAACCAGAGTGTCACTTGGAGTGGCCTAAACAGCCGGCCATAATTTGACGTAACTTCTGGATCCGGTGATCCAATTTCAAGCTTAGAAAGAGCTATTTCAGAGTTTAATAAAATACGGCAAAATACTATGGTCCGGGCCATGGTCTTGCTGAAAAAAATTTATTTGGATACGCCACAAATTTAAGAGTTCAACGCATCATCTGAAAGAGCTTCTTCTAAACTTTCAGAACATCTTGAAATTGGGTCAACAGAACTAAAGTTATGACCAATCACAAAAAATAACTTGACCCACTAGATGTACATTATACAGTGCATATCATGATCCCTTGTTATGCATCACTCCTGTCCCAGGTGAATGAGGTGTACATGGGCAATGTGTTACAAGCAGGACAAGGTCAGGCCCCGGCCAGACAGGCCACCCTGGGGGCGGGGCTACCACTGTCAACCCCCTCCACCACCATCAACAAAGTGTGTGCTTCAGGTACGACAATCATGTTAGGAAATGGGGAAGGATGTTTACTGTGCTACATCTGTAGGTGGTTGTTGGGGTATCAACTGGAGTCCTATTTTGGCGTATGATATTTATTTGCTACACTGAGAGACGTTTGCCCGTTCAATTATTTTTGGCAACTCCACACAATTAATTAAGTTAGTAGTATTTATTTTGCTGCCACTGATTACCTTACCCTCCCGCACACACACATCACACACGCATACACCCACACACACACAGGCATGAAGGCTGTGATGCTGGCGAGTCAAGGTCTAGCAGTTGGCACTAACGAGGTGATGATAGCCGGGGGTATGGAGAGCATGTCCAACGTTCCCTATTACCTGGCGACGGGACGGGCTGGGTTTGGGTACGGCCATCAGACCGTCGAGGATGGGATCGTCAAGGATGGACTATGGGATGTCTATAATCAGGTGAGACTTTAAGAGATGAAGAGGTGGTTGTATTCAAAATAATAATCGCTAGAGTGTATATTGTATGTAGCCTCTATTCTGGGGTATCTTTAGACACGATGGACACAGTGCTAATTAATTTAGTAGCTACTTCACTGTACATTTTGGAGTTGATTTTGACAAAATAAGCGTGGGCTATGGGAAAGTATAAATTTTGTTGTCTTATAGACTATGACCATAGCCAGTATAATTATATGAAGGTTATATGAAGGTTACGATAACCGCTCCCCCCCCCCCCCCACACACACACACACACACACACACATGCCCACACCACAGTTCCACATGGGTAACTGTGCCGAGGACACTGCTAAGAAGTACGAGGTGACTCGGGAGGCACAAGACGAGTATGCACGGAGGTCCTACACCAACTCAGCCAGAGCCACTGAGAGTGGGCTGATGGAGAAGGAGATCATACCTGTCACAATACCAGGGAAGAAAGGAAAGCCTGACATTGTTGTGAAGATTGATGAAGAGTTCTCAAAGTATGTCAAGTATATAGTATCTCCATTCGTACTTGCTGTTTTGTGAGTGAACAACTTCTGCAAATGAGCTAAATCAGATTTGACTAACTAGTTTGCAAATATCTGGCAAGGATAGTGAAATCATACAAAGTACCAAGCACTTGGGGTACTTAGAGGAAGGTCGCACTACTAGACTCCACACATACTTACTTGCCTTATTTATTAGTTCTATCATACACTTTCAATACCAGTAGAGCTAGTAGTCTATATAAAGCTTTTTCCACACTACAGAGCCAGGTCACTTACCATTAGCAAAATTCGTATAATTATGTTTTGACGTTACAGTAGTTAATACTGGTGTAGTTCTCTCATCACGTATTGTGAACAACGTGCTGTAATTGTTGATCTCCACATGACCTCCCAGAGCGGACTTCACCAAGTTCCCTAAGCTCCGCCCAGCGTTCCTCCCAGCAGAGGAGGGTGGTAGTGTGACGGCTGCCAATGCTAGTACACTCAACGACGGTGCTGCTGCCCTCGTCCTCATGACTGATGCAGGTCTCAAGAATACTGGAGCACAACCTCTGGCCAGAATAGTCGGTGAGTGGGTGTGTGGGTGGGTGTGTGGGGGTGTGTGTGAGTGTGTGTGTGAGTGTGTGGGTGGGGGTGTGAGTGTGTGGGTGGGGGTGTGTGCGATACAAGTACAATTTTTACTGGATATTATACTATTAAGGAACAGTATGTGTACAAAGTTTATACCACTATAGTCTACTTAGTAATTTTCTCTTCACTTTCTCCCATTCTTCTGCAATCTTCTCTTGTTTCCCCACACACCACCCACCACACACACTCACACCCACACAGGAATGGCGGACGCTGCTCTGGCTCCCATTGATTTCCCCACTGCTCCAGTAGCAGCCATGAGCAAAGTAAGTACATTTATAACTATATTTATGATACTGACATTAATACTGACAGTATGCTTGCTCTTATTATGTGAAAGAGTTTCAATATTTCTCTCCCACCCCCTCCCTCAGGTGCTCTCCCTGTGTGGCCTCACGAAGGATGACATCGCAATGTTTGAGATCAACGAAGCTTTCTCAGTCGTAGCATTGGCTAATATCAAACTGATGGAGCTGGATCCAGACAGAGTCAACGTTAACGGAGGTCAGAGTTCAGAGTTCACTGAGCCTTATACCTTGTTTATGTGTGTGTACGTGTGTCTTACATACGCCTTTAAGAGCTTATACATGTAGAGTATATATTAAAAGATCACATTTTAGCACTGATAGAAAGAACTCCACTTATTTACCATTGAAACCAAGACAACGTCTGGATAGCATTGAGGGAGTGTACACACATCAATTCTGTTTTGTCCAAAGTGTGAAACTATAAGTCAAGAAATTTTGATTTTGTCTTCAATAATTATTTTTTTAATTATCTACGTTGCCTAATCCTTTACTCTCACCACTGTTACTGTGTGTTCTCCACTCACTAGGTGCTGTGTCGTTGGGCCACCCAATTGGAATGTCTGGCGCTCGATTGGTCGGTCATCTGGCACACAATCTGTTGTCAGGGCAACGGGGGCTGGCGGGGATATGTAACGGAGGGGGAGGGGCCTCGGCAATCATCATAGAGAGACTGTAACCAAGCAACTCGTGACTTGTGTACAATCTATATAATTATTTGTTTGTCTTTTTGTATCATGTAGCAGCTTGCGTCTATAATTAATTATAGACAGACTGTCGCTATATAATCATTATATTTAAACAGCAGTTTAATAGTAATAATAATATTATGATAAAAAGTTGAGAGAATGATATAATATACACTATATATAATATTTTATTGTGATGATCGAGACCGTTTGTTCTGATTGCTATTGCTGTATAGTTTGTCATTTTCTCTCTTCCTTGTATTGTACGGCCGAGTGCCTTCAGTTAGTGGCCCGGGGGGGTCGCTAGAGGCTACTTCTGCACTACACGTCTGACTGTACAACACCCTGTCCCAGAAGTCGGGAACATCTGTGGTGTGTGTGTGGGTGGAGTGGGTGTGGGTGGGATGGTGTGGTGTGTGGGGTGGTGTGGAGTGTGTGTGGGTGGGGTGGTGTGGAGTGTGGGTGGGTGGGGTGGTGTGTTGTGTGGAGTGTGTGTGGGTGGGGTGGTTAGGATGTAATCTAGCTATTACGTATGGCTTAGAAAAGAGTACAAAAAAATAAAACTGACCTTCCGAGACCAGTTCGTTCAAGTCATATCCATCCTGTAGATCCTCATCATTTACCACGCCTCCTGCCACGCCCTCACAGCCGCCCTTGCTCTGCATGCGTTTCTTCTGCCACTCCAACTGTTTCTGAGCTTGTTTCAACTTTCTCATTTCGTCCGCACTCAGCAATTGTGCTGCTGTTTGTGCTGACAGTGCAGATTTGCTCTCAGCCTCAGTGGGCTTATGCTTGATACCTTGAGCCTCCGCTAAAATCTCAGGAACTAATTTCACACTAGTAAGAGGAGAGATTTTATCAGTGTGTATATTTTTGGGTTTTTTTCCTGACGCTTTTTCGGCAGCTGTGTGTGTCATGAGTAGTTTTGAAGGTGCTGTGTTACCTCCCTTGGGTATTGGTGTTCTGTCCGTGTGTGGTGGGCGTAAGGGTGTGGGGTGGGCGGTCACACTGCTCGCTTTGTCTGTCGATGAACCTACACAGTGTGCAAACAAGATACATAATTATAGAACACTGCAATACAGAGGCTATAGCTCACTTATGCAAACCTTATTAGAGACAAACATAAGTCAACCACTAGCTACAGTGCACACAGTGGGACCACACTATAGGCTCTGTACACTAGCTACAGTGTACACAATGGGACCACACTATAGGCTCTGTATACTAGTCTACAGTGCACACAGTGGGACCACACTATAGGCTCTGTACACTAGCTACAGTGTACACAGTGGGACCACACTATAGGCTCTGTACACTAGCTACAGTGCACACAGTGGGACCACACTATAGGCTCTGTACACTAGCTACAGTGCACACAGTGGGACCACACTATAGGCTCGATCTGTACACAATTGAGGTAACTGACGTAGCTACGTATATGAGTACTTGCTTTTAGAATGAAAAGGTTGTACTTCATCCTAACACACCTCTACTAGTTCTCTTGTTTGGAGGGTCAGTTGTATTTGTAACAGGTGAACTAGAGCCTTCAGCTTTCACCCTAACCCCACACAAGTTAGGATCTTGAAAACCAGCATCATCCGTTGTGTGTGTGTGAGGAGTGTGAGGGGTGGTACTGGCAGACGTGGCTTTAGCGATGATATCGAGGAGCTGTGCCCCTGGTGAGGGTGTGAGGGCGTGGGCGTGTGAGGGTGTGAAGGTGTGGGGGTGTGGGGAGGGTGGTTTAGAACGATAGTCCTTTAGTGCTGGATTAATCTCGCCCATATGCTTTAGACTAGCGGGCTCTTTGGATGAATTCTACGTGTAAAGAAAGTAGTATAATCATAGTTTGGGGACTCTTTCAGCTGCCATAACTGGAATTCCGTGGATCCAATTTCACCGATTTTATGATTTTCTGAAAGCTTAGAGAGAGACCTTTCAAATGGTACCACCAATGTTCATATTTGGGAGATGACAAAATTTACCAATTTCGGCCAAATACCATGGTCCAAGGCCGAAAAATGACAAATTATGGCCCATTTCAAAATTTGGATTGAAATACATCATTTGAAAGGTCTCTTTCTAAGCTTTCAGAAAATCATAAAATTTTTGACATTGGATCAACGGTACTAAAGTTAAGGCTGTTATTGGGTAGCTAGTTCTAGCAACACTTGATTGCTCACATTCTTGGGCTGTCTCTGTATATACTTGAGGTACTCTTTGTTACTGATGCAGTTTCCCAGGAGATTACCAAAGCTTCGTAATGCTCTCTTTAGTCCGTCCGTCACCGCCTCTTTACGAGCCTGTGTGTGGTGTGGGTGTGTGTGTGGAGGGTGTGGGGTGTGTGTGGAAAGCGAAGCAAAGTGCTAGAAAAGATTGCACAGTTTGAGTAGGGAGAAAATGGGAGAAAATGGGAAAGGATAACGCATGATCCCAATAGGAGAACTTCTCCTCAAATCAAGATTTTTAAATATTTTATCGTTAACAGAAGTCAAAAGCACAAAGTATCACAAGGTATTGTGATAGCAAGGATTGAACAGAATTGCATTTATCTTCAGACACAGTACCTTCTCAATAGAGAGAGCTTTGGACCTCATTCCCTCTGACACACCGTAACCAACGTCCTCGTGATAAGCTCCATCCTTCAGCTCCACACGCACGATCGCACTCACTCCAATGTAGAACCGATCTCCTGATTGGTCGATGAAATCTAGAGAAGTGCGGAGTAAAAATAGATAGCAAGTTATATACAGGTTATCAATCGAAATCTACAATGTAGCCTCTACTTTTGTTACAACGTATACATTTGTGCTTGTGAACTCAGGATATCCACAGAGGTAGGAAAGACAACTATACAAACATGCACATCTTTTTATTGCTTGTTAAATCGAAGCATTAGCATCTATGTACTCCCCTCTATAATGGACACCTTTTGGGAACAAAGTGTTTTGGCTCTTATACAGAGGTGGCCTTCGTTGAGGAGTTGTTTTGTACACAAACTGTTCATTTGGGACCTGGCCTTTGTATCGCAGTGGACCTTTCCTCAGGGGTGACCATTAAAGAGGGGCTCCATTATATTCTCACCGATGGACTGATTTGTGAGTGAGTGTGACCAGCCGTTGTAACCAAAGGTCTCGTTAGCCAGCTGCACCAGACGATGACCCTCAATGTATGCTAGCTACAATGAGGACAGAATACAATACGTGATTAGAATTATCTATAGAGAAAATATGCGGAGGGCTTAGAGGAAGAAGATGGCCTTCAATGTACGCTAGTTAAAGACGAACACAGTAGGTTAATTTGACAGTATACATGATTTTTTTTAGAATTAGCAATATTATTAGAAGGGAAGGGATGAATATAGGATGTAGAGAGATGAGTGTTTGACCTTTTGACCTCCAGCTCCGCTGCGCTGGCTGATGTACTCTGGACCCAGGTGCTGCTCTAGTGCACTCTGTACCGCACTCTGCTCCTCGTGACTCAGCTGCACCTGTGTGTGTGTGTGTGTGTGTGTGTGTGTGTGTGTGTGTGTGTGTGTGTGTGTGTGTGTGTGGGTGTGTGTATGTGTGTGTGTGGATGGTGTGTGTGTGTGTGTGTGTGTGTATGTGTGGTGTGTGTCGTAATTACAGTGGCCAAAAATTCCATTAAATTTTTTAACGTCTGAATGGCAATGATATGCACATAGTGGTTGTATACATCTATTCTGGCATACATTGACCCCATAAACACTTCAAGGGAGAGCTACCTTTATCCTCACCTGTCCAAACTTGCTGGTGCACGGTGGGTCCTTCATTGGAGGACATACTCCATTCATTCCAGCAGACACACCTCCTCTTCTCACTGTATTGAAATGTGGGCAAAGATCGTCGGTAGAACTAACACAATACCGCCTTCGCAATTAGAAACAACATTGAGTTAGTTTGTCCGACGACCTTTCCCAGCATTTTATAATAATCTCTGTCAAATTTCAATCCATTGACGATTAATTAGAACACCACATGGTGTGTATGTACGTGTACGTGTAGAGGCTACTGTACTACAAGATGAAGGGAACTGCTTTATATGTACTGTCTCTAGCTCTGGCACTGACTGGAGTTAGCGGGAGCAATGGAGAGAGCCTCGTCTTGTCCAGTGTATCACGTGAGCTGGATCTGACCACCCCTCTCGTGCAGCAGAAGGTGACAATGGTGCTGGAGAACACTGGATCCACTGCAGTCTCTCAATTTAAATTTACTGTCGATCCGTCACTCGCCAGCAAAACCTCTTTTATCGGAGCAAAAGTGAGTTCTAATAAGTGCACACCACACAAGTAATGTACGTTCGTACGATGTAATGTAGATGCATATTTAACCTGCTCATCATTGATTTTTTTAACCCCTTCAGCTCGAAGAACCGGAAATGGATTTGGTCATTTCGCCCAATAAAATTGCCAACACATACACCGTCAACATGCCTTCCCTCGCGGCTAAAAAGTCTGTTACTGTTGTCATAGAAACGGTCTTCGTCAATGCTATCAAACCTTTCCCGGAGTCGATTACTCAAAACGAAAAACAGTTGGTCCAATTCAGTGGAAATGTCTACTTTTATTCTCCTTATCCCTCCACGACACAGAGCACGATTGTGAAAGTTCCAAACGATAAGATTGAGTCTTTCTCTAAACTATCCCCAACAAGCAGCTCTGATGGTGAGATCACGTATGGACCTTATAGCGACGTGGCCCCGAACTCTGTTGGAAAACTGTCTGTTCATTTTGAGAATAACGGCCCTTTCTTGGCCGTGGTTGAGTTGTTGCGTGTAATCGAGGTGTCTCATTGGGGCAATGTCGCCGTTGAGGAGCATGTTCACATACGCCATATTGGTGAGTTGGTGATCACATGTACTGTGTGTGTGTGCGTGGTTGTCTAGTTAGCTATAACATCATCGTGACATCTTTCTTTAATATGGCACGTTTGGGGAAATAAATTTTTGGTTGTTATACAGAGGTGGCCTTTGTTGAGGGGTTGTTTTGTACACAAACTGTTCATTTGGGACCTGGCCTTTATAATTATCGCACGTAGTTGACCTTTTATAAATCTAACGGTGACTATTAAGAGGGGTTCCACTAAACGCATACAGTGTATAATATGCAATCATTATTATCCCAAGTTGTCAACTGCAGGAGCCACTCTGAAAGGATCTTTCAGTCGCTATGATTTCCAACGCAACCCCAACAGTGGGCCCTCGGCAGTCAAGTCCTTTATCTCAATGCTACCAGCCGCTGCTCGTGATGCTTATTATCGTGATGAGATCGGGAACATATCGACCTCTAACCTTCGGGAGGAGGACGAATACGTATCACTGGAGATGAGGCCGAGGTAGGGGGTGTGGTTATGTATAGTACTAATTTTAGCAATATTTAAAAGATTTGGGTGTTAATTAATTAATTTTTGACAGTTTCTTAGGGCTGCATGTCTATTCCTAACCTCATGTGCAACCACACACACACAGTTATAAGGCTTCACATGGCAAAACAAAACGCATGGCTCTTATATACACTTGCCGTACGTAACACTAGAAATGTTGTTGGTGATAAAAACTCTTGCGTTCTGTACCAATTTAGGTTTTTGCAATTTATTGTTGTGAAGTGGTCAAAGTTCGCATAATTATGTTAATGCTCGCAAAACATTATAGTAATACAGTAAATTGCTTCAATTTTCCCACTGTATCACCTGACTATCCCCACCCACTTCCCGCCAGGTTCCCTCTATTTGGAGGCTGGCAGACGCGCTATTACATGGGCTACAATCTCCCATCGTACGAATATCTGTATCACTCTGGCAACCAGTACATGCTCAAGATGAGGTATCTGGATCACGTCTTCAATGATCAATTTGTGGAGAGTGTGACTGTCAAGATTATCCTGCCAGAGGGAGCAAGGTAGGTCTCGAAGGGTTAATGGTTTAATCAGTTTGTGCTGTCCAGGGGTTAATGGTTTAATCAGTGTGTGCCTATCAAATTTGTAACTATTGCGTTCTGGCAAGAATTGTGTCCATACTAGTACAAGTTTTTGCGATTTAATGTTGTGAAGTGATCAACGCTCTCAAAACATTCTAGTACAAAACACTTACATACCTGCAGATTCTTCACACATTTATATATTGTATTTAACTCCACCCTCTGTCTCCCTCCATGCAGAGATGTCAACCTTGCCATGCCTTATGCTGTCAATGAGCAACCTAGACAACTCCACTACACATACCTGGATACCGTTGGTCGCCCGGTTGTCATAGCAACTAGTACGAACCTAGTAGAGCAGCACATCCAGGACTTTCAACTGACGTACACATTTGACAAGATCATGCTCTTACAGGAGCCCCTACTGCTAGTGGGAGCTCTCTACCTGTTCTTCCTGTTGGTGGTGGTCATTGTGAGACTTGACTTCTCCATCACCAAGGTACACACACACACGCACACACACACACACACACACACACGCGCGCACACACACACACACACACAAACACACACGTGTAGCTAGAACTAGTAATAAAAATGTATAATTATAGAGGATATTATTTGCGTAGATATAGGAACTGGTACTATTCTTTTTGAAAATGTATGTATATAGAGAGAGAGTCTTAATTTGCTTAATAATAAAGTTCAATTGTTTCTTTTTGGCCATACAGTAGTGTGTCTCTGTTCCATTCCATTAGCTAGGAATGTGCTCATAGCTAGACAGGCTGTACTGCATGTGTCTCTGTTCCATTCCAGTAGCTGCTAGTGCACCTACTAACTAGGTTCCTCTAACCCTCTCTCCCACTCTTATAGAATGCTGCAATGCTGGCTAAGCAACAAGCCTCTGTGATCATAGAGGCCATCTTATCAGCTCATGCTCATCGTGCCTCTCTCCTACCCTCTTACGAGACGGCCATCACCAGCCTCAAGACCAGCGAGGATACCAAGACATTCAAGAAGAGCAAGAAGGACCTCGACACTGCCTTTGTTGGTGATACAGAGAAGATATCGGCCCGAGTCAAGGACCTGCAAGCTACAGACCCTGAGGCAGGGGCAAAGGTCAGTACGTACTGCAATAGTTTTGCTTTTGCATAGCCTGTAACTTTAGTTCCGTTGATTCAATTTCAATAATTTTGTGATTTTCTGAAAGCTTAAAAAAAGCTCTATTAGATGGTATGTTCAGCTCAAAAATTTTGATTGGGCCCAAATTTGCACTTTCCCCCCACCTATAGCCCACGCTTTTTTGTCAAAAATGGCTTCGAAAATTACCTTTGATTTTAATGTGCCATCTGAAAGGGTTCACTTTAAGCTACCAGAAAATCGTTAAGCTGTTGAAATTGGACGATTTAAACTAAAGTTATGGCCGTTCAAATACATTTTATCCCTACACGTACAAGTCTTTAATTATCAGCGTTCTGATACACATCATATTATTAATGACGTTATAATTATCTTTTTGTGTGTTCAGGTGAATGATCTTCAGCGCAAGGTTGGTGAGCTGAAGAGTGCCCTGGACGAGAGCTGTGTGCTAGCTGAGAGCTTGGTAAGCAAACGTGTGGGCAAGGAGAAATACATCACTCAAGACAAGTCCTGTCAGACACGAATCAGTCGTATCACGGGAGAAATTAAAACCATCGTTCTGGGATTGGATTAGAAATTATATATTAGGGACATTGATATAAACTGATTTATTAGGCTTATAATTATTGTTTTGAGAGCTTTTCTCAAATGATGCATTTCATGTGTACATGATTAATAGTATATACATGACTTATGAATTAGTAGAGGATGTTATTTGACCTTTTTGTCTCACATGATTACACTCGGGGGAATGCATCCTGATTGGGAAATTGATAAACTAATTATGACTGCACGATAGCGCGCTGTACTTTGATAATAGAGCTTGTAGCTTGCTAACTCAACTGGAAAGATCTACAAGTTAAGCAAGCTAGAGGATAGATAGAGTTTAAATGTCGTCCAAAAGCAACAGTGCCGTCAAGATGTCGGTGGTCAGCACCTTCGGGCTGACTCGCAAACAGCTAAAAGATCTCATGAGCCAGAGGGGGGCTGATGCTCTGTCTGCTGTGGCAGAGTATGGAGGTGTGACTGGGGTGATGGAGTCAGTGGAGACTAACACTAAGACAGGCCTAGCAAACAACCCTCAAGAGTTGGAGAGACGAAAGTCAATGTTTGGAGTCAACTACATCAAGCCGATTGCTCCAAAATCCTTCCTGGCTTTGTGTTTCGATGCCATACAGGACAAGACTCTCATCATTCTCATTATAGCTGCGGTGGTGTCCATAGTCCTCGGTGTTGCGGTGGAGGAGGACAAGGTCAGGCTATACATGTGTTGTCGTGTAAACACACCTGGCTACCCTTACCTGGTTGCCATTAAATTTGGTTAAGTACATTTGTGTTAACATAAAGCATGTAATCTCTTACTATAATTATTATGTACATGTACGTATGTAGTAGCAAGAGTTATTTCCTCGTTGCGTATCTAATTTAAGGAAACAAACAAGGTATTTATACGAGGTATACAGTAATAAGTGGGCGTGTCCATATCTCTATACAGAGCATAGCCTGGATTGAGGGCGTTGCCATCCTGGGAGCCGTGGTGATCGTTGTCTTGGTAACGGCTGTGAACGACTGGACGAAAGAGAAACAATTCCGAGGCCTCCAAAGACGACTCGAAACAGACGCCAAATTTTCAGTACTAAGAGAAGGAAATTTGGAAGAGCTGAATCTAGCCGAGATTGTAGTCGGAGATGTTCTGCAGTTCAAATATGGGAATACTTTTCCAGTGGACGGATTGCTGATACAGGTAGGCTCACACTATTGACCTCCATAAAGAGACTACCTCTCTATTGAGACCTTGTTGCCTAGTTTGCCACAGGATGTATGTTGCTGCTTGCCTTGGTGTGATGTGGAAATGTGCTTCTACTTTTAGGAGGAAACCTAGGGGTGGTGTGTGTGTGTGTGTGTGTGTGTGTGTGTGTGGTGTGTGGTGTGTGTGTGTGTGTGTGTGGGATGGGTGTGATAGTCTATATGGAGTGACGGCACCTGATCACAATAGAACAATAGTTAACCATCCATCACCTAACTTAGCTAGAGTAGCTGGAGTAACTTATTGTCCCTCTTCCTCTGTACTACAGTGTTACCTTATACAGTGCTCCATTTCTATCTACCATTCGGTTGAAGAGTTCTTTAAAGCATTTGCTGTTTCTACGTGTACTTGTGTGTAATATTTCGTGAAAGAGATGTTTTTATAAACATAGTCAGTCATTAATACGTACAGCAAATATGGTAAATGTTCTATTAACACTCCATGTAACAGATACAGCATGAGACTGGTACACAGGCACCAGCACGAGAGTGAGCTGCCTGTATATTGTATAAAACACGAGGAATCTCACGTATTTTATATCACACGGACCCCGTACTAAATCATGCCTCGAGGCTACGCGACTGTGCAATAAAAAAAGGACTATAATTATGCCGTTTAATTATTACAGCCTTAATTGTTACCTAGGTTAGAATAGACTCCCTCCAGTTGTCACTAGCTAGCCATGCAGTGATCACTGGAAACACCGCTGTATTAGGAACAGAAAGTACATAGCTCCAGTACTGACTGGAAGCTGCTGTCATAACATAAACTACAATATACCATTTTGTTGGGCTCTGTACAACAGTGCTTCGGTGTATAGTACCAGAGGAGGTCCGACACGAGTACCCTCGATTAGGCTGAATTGAGTTAATTAGTCACATGCATTAGTCACATGCAACAAGTTGAATTTTGCATTGAGGTACTCGTGTCGTACCTCCTTGGGTAAGTATAGATACCATTCAGCCAATTGGAATATCAAATATCACTGATTTTTGATCAAATTTGATCTGGCTGCTCATATAATTATTTTGTACTGTGTCCACTTAGGGCTATGACGTCAAGGTGGATGAGGCCAGTTTAACTGGAGAGGCAGAACTTGTCAAGAAACTACCGGACAGAGATGTGATGCTCCTGGCTGGAACACAGGTGATGGAGGGTGGAGGGCGTATGGTGGTCACGGCAGTCGGTCCCAACTCTCAACAAGGTATCATCTTTCAACTGCTAACTAAGCGCGAAGATGACGCCGGTTTTATCGAGAAGTTTTTCCGCGATCGTGTCTGCAAGAAATGTATTAAGAAGCCAGTCGACGACGAAGAAGCCAATCAATTGCCTGCTCTGGGGTCATCTGACGACAAGATCGGATCACCTGACGACAAGAGCGGATCACCTGACCGCAAGAGCAAGGTAGTGGAGGCAGGAGTGGATGATGAGAGTGAGGATGAACTACCGCCATTACCACCACTGACTGGCCGAGACAGACTGAGCATCAGTAAGAGGATGAAAAGACGAAAGGAGGTTAGAGAGTTCGTCTTTTGTAATAATGAAACTTGTTGCCATTGGAACATTCATTTAAAATATTTGCATATAAATTCTTTAAATAACCAATGTTACTTGATCCCATAATTTATAATTTCTATTGACACCCCCACCCCACACACCACACACACCCACCCCACACACACACAACACACACACCCACACCACACACACACGCAGTTGAAAGAGCGTGAGAAGTCCAAAAAGAAAACCGAGAAGACTGAGTCAGGAAGTGTCCTACAACGCAAGCTGAACAAACTAGCTATTCAGATCGGCTACGCTGGTACCATCGCGGCCGTCGTCTGCTTTTTTATTCTATTCTTCAAGTTTGTCATTGAGGACTTTGGAATAATGATGCGGCAATGGGACTCTTCTATCGATTTCTCAGAGATACTCCATTTCATTATCATCAGTATAACCGTGCTTGTTGTGGCTGTGCCCGAGGGACTGCCCCTGGCTGTTACCATCTCGTTGGCTTTCTCCGTGAAGAAAATGCTGAATGATAACAATCTTGTTCGACATTTGCACGCTTGTGAGACGATGGGAAATGCTACCGCTATTTGCTCGGATAAGACAGGTACGCTAACAACCAATCGGATGACAGTCGTCCAGAGCTACGCAGGGGGTAGTCGTTACAATGTAACCCCTCGTCTAGAGGACCTCCCACAGTCACTGGTGGACCTACTTAAAGTGAACATTGCCGTCAACAGCTCTTACACATCCCAACTGCTCAAGGTATGAGAGAAGAGTACTCCATGTAATACCGGATTATAGCAGGTATATTTCGAGGGTATAAACTTTCGCTCGAGGAATAGCAGCCTTTTTGCAGCATGCTTACATGCGATAGTAATTTCATGGGTACGTATAATGTTTGCGGACCATGCCCTTAATCAGCGAAAACCACGAACATTTATACCCTCGAAATATTAGACCTACTATACGTTGTTATTGAGAAACAGTCGAGTTTTGGGGCCAATAACTTCATTTTTAGACGCTACAATTGTGACCTTGTGCAATAGACAGAGGTGTATATAAGTAGCAGCTAGTGGAGCATCAGGAGTGCACTCCTGGTAGTATTTGTAACACTAACCAAATACAAGTGGCCATGTTGTTGATAATAATGGCCTCTACAAGATGTGAGAACAGAAATTAAATTCTTTATATCATTCCTTCCATGCAGGACACAGAGGGTGGAGCCGCTGCTAAGAAGGTTGGGCTCCTGGCTAGGATGGCGAGATGGGTCAAGTCCTCCAACTCTGAAGTGGTATTAGGACAAGGCCTGGCTCGTCAAGTGGGCAATGTGACTGAGTGTGCACTACTGGGGTTCCTAGTGGATCTCAGTGAGTTCGGATGTTTTAAGCTATGTACTCATTTTTATCTACCTTTTGGCAACCATATACTTCTGACTTCTGTGTACACACACACACTCTCTCTCTCTCTCTCTCACCCACACACACACACACACACACACAGACATTGACTACGAAGCCATACGTGAGCAATTCCCTACCGATAACTTCACAAAAGTCTACACTTTCAACTCGTCACGTAAGAGCATGTCCACCGTCATTGCTCTGCCTAATGGCGGCTATCGTCTCTTCACAAAGGGAGCCTCAGAGATTGTACTGGCCAAGTGCTCTTCTACTATTTCTCAAGATGGAAAGGTTTCTAATTTGTCAAAGGACGATCAGAAGGACATCGTGACTACCGTGGTTACGCCGATGGCAGAGAATGCCCTCAGGACCATTGCACTGGCTTACAGGTACTAACACTACATTGTGTGACTATTAACTCAATTTGCATGACAGTTTTTAAATAGCCTGTAACTTTAGTTCCGTTGCTCCAATTTCACTAATTTTGTGATTTTCTGAAAGCTCTCTATCAGATGGTATGATCAGCTCAAAAAATTTTATCGGGCCCACATTTGCACTTTTTCTCCACCTATATTTATTTCTGGCCTAGTGAATGGGCCTGTAGTGAATGTGTTTGATTCTGGCCTGGTGAGTGGGCCTGGACACGTAGTAAAATATATATATATATTTGATTCTGGCCTGGTGAGTGGGCCTGGACATGTAGTATAATATGTTTGTTTCTGGCCTAGTGAGTGGGCCTGTAGTGAATGTGTTTGATTCTGGCCTGGTGAGTGGGCCTGGACTTGTAATAAAAAAAGACACTACCTACTTCTCACAACTGACATCTTTTTTCTTTTTTTTTTACTACATGTCCAGGCCCACTCACCAGGCCAGAATCAAACACATTCACTACAGGCCCACTCACTAGGCCAGAAACAAACCCTTTTTTTTACTAAATGTCCAGGCCCACTCACTAGGCCAGAAACAAATATATATATATTTTTTACTACGTGTCCAGGCCCACTCACCAGGCCCGAATCAAACACATTCACTACAGGCCCACTCACTAGGCCAGAAACAAGCAGTCGATAGCAGGCCTTCTTTTCTATGAAGGCTGGTGAAGGAGGCTAGGCATAGCCCGGCACCCGTTCCCAATGGGTGCCACGCCCAACTAGTGCTGCATGGCTTTATAGCCCACGTTTTTTTGTTAAAATTGGCTTCAAAAATGACTATTGATTTTAGTACACCATCTGAAAGAGCTCACTTTAAGCTACCAGAAAATGTTTATAATGTTGAAAATGGACAATCCAAACCCAAGTTATGGCCGTTCAAAGATGCGTAGTCATATATGTGTGTACGGTAGCTATCATTGACTGCTTTGTGTGCTGATCACAGGGACTTCCCCCCCGCTGGAGAGGGTGGTACTGAGATCACCTCCATAGAGCCGGAGTGGGACGATGAAGAGTCCATTGTCAATAACCTCACTCTCCTGGCCATTGTAGGCATCCAAGACCCAGTCAGACCTGAGGTAAGAGAGACACACACTTAGTCTGTCTAAATCTGTGTTTGGCCATAATTTTGTAGAGGAGTTTTGATATTCTGTATGTTGTGTATAGCAGGGAATTTTCGTGGGATAAAAATTCGTTATTTTCATGGGCAAGCTGACCTCCACAAAACGTATGCAATGCAGTGCAGGCAATGAAGTCAAAATCTCCCCATATTCAAACTAACAAAATTTTTACCCTGCGAAAATGACTATGTAACCTTGCCCCATACCTACCTACTGTACATGCACAAGCTGGGAAGATAATAGCAATGTTTCACCAATATTCGAAGCCTGTAGACTAGTACGATAAATCATGTGATATCTAGAACACATTGTTGTTTAATGATATTCATTGCTATCATCCTGTTATCCATCCAGCTGCATCCTGTACTAGTGTCCATGTATGAATAGGATACATTTTTATTATCTCCACATCCTCTGCCAATTTGTCCATTTTAGGAAGTTCTATGTTAAGTTTCTCATACTTTGCAAAATGCCAAATCACTGGCAGTGTTAGTTACGAATCACCAACAGTCAACTTCAGATTGGAATTTCCTGTCATTTATCTCACAATAAACATCCCTATATCTATACTATCAGTGATTGCCGATATTCTGAAGTGGTGGTCAATCCTCAATCCAATACACACACAAAGTTGTCTCTTTTATTTTAGTAATCTAATGTCTAAGAGGTGGTTATTTTCTGTCTAGAGGTGGTTAGTACCAACCACCACCACCAACCAGTGTGGGCACTTCCCTGCAATGGTAAATGTACTAGTAGCTTTCTTATATATAATGCAAGCAAAAAGGTTATTTTATATTAAATCTCTGTAGGTCCCAGGTTGCATTGAGAGCTGTCAGAATGCTGGTATCACAGTTCGTATGGTAACCGGGGACAACATAGACACGGCTCGTGCGATTGCCTTCAAGTGTGGCATCATCAACAAGGGAGATGGATACCTCGTCATGGAGGGCAAGGAGTTCAACAAGAAGATACGAGATCAATCTGGAGAGGTGTGTGTGTGTGTGTGTGTGTGTGTGTGGGGGGGGGGTGGCGTGTGGGGAGGGCTTATAGGCTAATAATTATGGACAAGCTACATGTAGCACACATAGAAGCCTTACATACGTTCACTGGATTAATTAGTTTCCTTTATTGTCCATGAACACACTCAATAATATTCGTGCAGCCTATACAAGTAGATCGTGATCCTTATAGGCTCCTAAAAGAGTTAGCATAATTATGTGTTTCAGTTCCTTAATTTACTGTCAATACAAAATTAATGTTTCCCCCTCGCCCTTGTATGATTACCCCCTCCTCTCTCTGTTTAGATAAACCCTGAGAAGTTTGACCGCATCTGGCCACACCTCCGAGTGCTAGCACGCTCCTCACCAACTGACAAACATATACTAGTCGATGGTATTATCCAATCACGTCTCACCAAGAACAGAGAGGTTGTCGCGGTAACAGGAGACGGAACAAACGATGGACCTGCTCTCAAGAGAGCTGATGTTGGATTTGCAATGGTGAGAATTGTTGAAACGTATTTTGTAGCTCTTGGTATGACCTTTCAAATGGATACAGAAAGCAAGTGTTGTGGATTGCTTTGTAATTAATGTGGGTAGCTTTGGCCTATTATTCACTTGTATACTTATACAGAGGTGGCCTTTGTTGAGGGGTTGTTCTGCACACAAACTATTCATTTGGGACCTGGCCTTTACATGTATATCGCACGTATTTTAACCTTTCTTTAAATGTGACCATTAAGAGTGACCCCACTGTATTGGATATGAGTGATGTACTCTATAATAATTATAACTAAGACACTAATATTATAATTAATAGGGTATTATAATTATTATTCGACACTAATAGGGTATTGCTGGTACTGACGTTGCTAAGGAAGCATGTGACATCATCCTCATTGACGATAACTTTGCCTCCATCGTCAGGGCAGTCATGTGGGGTCGTAACGTCTACGACTCCATTTCGAAATTTCTCCAATTTCAATTAACCGTGAACGTAGTAGCCGTTGTACTTGCTCTCATCTCCGCTATAACGATCGGGGACACACCCCTTCGTGCCGTACAACTGCTGTGGGTCAATCTCATCATGGACACTCTCGCATCTCTTGCCTTGTCTACGGAATCGCCGACTCCGCATCTTTTGGAAAGGAAGCCATATGGTCGCAATAAGGCGCTTGTTTCCCCACATATGTGGTTGTTCATTCTAGGTCACTCTTTGTATCAACTGGCTGTCATGTTTGTACTTCTGTATGCTGGACCGATGCTCTTTGATATCGATGATGGAAAGAATCGTGAGCTGCGGGCCACTCCTGGCATGCACTTCACACTCATCTTTAACACCTTCGTTTTTATGCAGGTGGGTGTGGCTTGTAGGTGTGGTCCCACTGGGCAGAAATACTGTATTGTGTTGTGTTGTTTGTCTGTTCCATTTGCCTTTGATTGAAATGTCTTCCAAGTTTTGACTACTTAAGTGCTCATAACTCGAGTTAAGTTTGTGCGTTTTCTCAATTAAAACATCCATTTTGTAGCTCTTTGAAAGGCCAATCTATTGATATTGCTACTAGATTGAATCATTGGCTGCTTACCAAAATAGGTCTTATGAGCATAATTAATGTTGTTTGTCTTCACAGTATGATCTCTGAGCAGTGTACATGTATTATAAAAAAAAATTACTGTTACACTGTTTTTTTATTTTTAGATTTTCAACGAGATCAACGCTCGTAAGGTCCACGGTGAGCGCAATGTGTTTAGCGGGATCTTCAAAAACTGGATCTTCGTAGCCGTGATGATAGTGCAAGTTTCTGTCCAGATCATCATCGCTCAGTTTGGATCATTTGTGTTCAACACCAGTGGGCTGAACTGGGAGCTGTGGATGTGGTCCATCTTCATAGGTTCTACTGAGCTCATCGTTTGGCAGGTAGGGGGCGTGGTTATATAATTATGGCGTAATAGTGACAAGTGTGACATTTTAGATTTGAAGTTCGGGTAGTCTAATTTCAATCATTTTGTGGTTTTTTTAAAAGCTGTAACGGAGTTCTTTCAGACATAATTATTGTGCCTACAATTTGATGATTTATCTTTCCGACCCCCCCCCCTTCAGTTGTACCTGTTCATTCCATTGGATGCCCTCCAGTGGTTGCTCAGGAGCATTCTAGTAATACTTCAGTTGAGGACACACCGTGAGCCACAGGATCACGTTGACTATGAGGAGAATGATCCACTAGATGAAGAGACGACACCAGCCCAAGTGCTGTGGATGAAGAGTCTCACTCGATTAAGGACACAGGTTAGGAAGGGGGTGTGGTTAGTGGGTGTGGTTGGGGGTGGTGGGTGGGTAAGTATACATACAGTGGAACCCATTTTAATGAAAAAGGCCAACTGTGTCAGATCTCAAATGAACAGTTTGTGTACAAAACAACCCCTCAACAAAGGCCACCTCTGTATAAAGGCCAAAACACTTTGTTTCCCAAAGGTGTCCGTTATAGAGGTGATTCCACTGTCCTGTACTAATTACCTGTACTAATTAAGTATTAAAATTATTATTATTTTCCACCCCTCTTAGATACGCGTGGTGAATGCATTCCGTTCTGGTCTTGATTCTGGTTCCGTGTGGTCCGGTTCCATTGCACACCTCCACTCCACCCCCGTTCCTGCCCGCCGCTACAATAAACATCCGTCTGGATTAGAGACGGCGGTTTAGAAACAAACACTGTTTAGACGTGATAGTAAAGTGTCGTAGTAACGAACCTCTTATGAATTATTACTATAGCCTGTAATTAAATAATTATTTGTGCAGTGTGTTGTTCTATAAAAATTATTGTCTTATGTTGAGACTTTTTGTTAACCTTTTGTGTTTGGTGTTTATCGATTCAAACTTTAATATGAGCAGTTAACGGGACAGTCTAGCCTCTCCTTTGCAGACCTTGGATTGAAGAGAAGACATATATTACATAATTATATATATTGCAGTATCGCAGTTTAAATTTTCGGATGATAAGACGAACATTTCCACCATTCTCTGTATACACAAATGTACCAACCATTTATTAATTATTATCACCGTCACATTTTTGTAATAAATTCAGATCCACAAAACAAATTGAAGACATTCTGTGAGCTAGCTAGGTAGTCAGTTAGCTAGCATGTATAGTGTCCACTAGAATGAGTTAGATGTCAGATGAATATTCCAACCCAGAGCAATAGGAAGGTGCCACCAAAGCCCAGGAACAATGCAGACCACAGAGAGAGGAGGAGCTCCTTAGGGAGGTTGCGGGAGAACTTGGTACTAGTCACTTCATATCTAGAGAGAGTGGGTTAAGGAAGAAACAGTCTGTGTGGTGTGTGTGTGCGTGGGTGGGAGTGTGTGTGTGTGGGGGGGAGTGTGTGTGTGTGCGTGGGTGGGAGTGTGTGTGTGTGTGTGGGGGGAGTGTGGCTGTGTGTGTGAACAGAGTACAAAAACGTCCTAACGACACCACACACACTAAGCACACAACTACACCATCCGCCCACTCATACAGTAGGATACACAAAGAACCAGGCCATGAAGAAGAGACCAATACTGAGCAGAGTGATGGCCAGGTGGGGGTACACCGATGGATTCACTGGGCTCACGTAGCGAACCATAGAATCCAAATCCTGTGTGACCAATACAATAACATAATTATTATGTGTATGGACATGTGTATTGTACTGGATCCTAAGGCTTGGTTCTGGAATTGGCTATGAAATATGAAGGGGTAGTCTGTTAGTATGACTCTGAACTCACCAAACTCATTGTGATGATCTTCTAGAGACGAATTATCAAGCTTTAAAGAAGTCCCAAAGAATCGACTGCAGCATGGAGGATGGTGTGCTTTAAGTAGAAAACCACAAGGTTCACAAAGGTCGAATTGAGGTAGCAGGGTTCACAGAGGTCAATCTAATAAATGTCACGTGCTGCAGCAAAGGTTTCTTTAATTAGCTCTAAAAGGACTGCCTCTCTGTACGGCTATTATTAAGCAGTGGACGTGTATACAACAAGCTCAGTGCGATCATGGTAAGTCACACGCATTAGCTAAGACCTAGCAAGCCTTATATTAGCAGTAAATCCGCTGTAATCACTAAAAAATGGCTCAACCATGTCCCAACCCACACACACCCAGGCTGCCACCCTCAAGCCCTACCTGAACGCTGTACGTTGCTCACTCACGGCTGCTATGTGTGTAGAGAACTTTGAGAGTCAAGTGGTGGAGCGTCACAACAAACCAGAAGTTGAAGTCAGGTAAATACATGTATTGCGACCATATTAGGTCATTGTGTATCTGTCTGTTGTCCGTTTAAAGTACGTGTTGTTTTAGAGTCGAAATCGAAAACAATATAGAGATTTTGTGAGCATTAGTTCCCTTTAAATAGAGAGGTCAATAGTGATAGCATTGTAATTGTAGGGACAGTACTGAGTGGTCTCAATAGAGAGGTGGTCTCTTTAGGGAGGTCAATAGTGATAGCATTGTAGGGACAGTACTGAGTGGTCTCAATAGAGAGGTGGTCTCTTTAGGGAGGTCAATAGCATTAATGTAGAGACATGTTTCTCCTTCCATTGTAGGAGTAGCAAAGAGCTGCTCCTGACTCCGCTGATTGTCAGTAGGAACGAAAAGGAGAAAGTTCAGATTGAGGCCTCGATTAACTCCATTCGAGTCTCCATAGCAATCAAACAGGTGAGCAAAGGGTTAATTTAACAGTTATTTTTCTGGTGTGTGTGTGTATATCAACGAAAAAAAAAGTGATAAATTCTGTTTTTCTCTTCTGTTAGGCTGATGAGATTGAGAAGATTTTGTGTAAGAAATTCATGCGCTTCATGATGATGAGAGCAGAACACTTCTTCATCCTCCGACGCAAGCCAGTCGATGTGAGTGATGAGTTGTTTTTGTTGTTCTGTTAATTAAGTTTCTAAAGTGATGATCATTACCTGTTTTTGTCCTCTTGTACACAGGGCTATGACATCAGTTTCCTTATTACAAACTTCCACACGGAACAAATGTTCAAGCACAAGTTGGTCGACTTCGTAGTTCAGGTACCCCCTCACACACACACACACACACTTAACTGTTCGTGCCACGTACCTTACTCCCCCTCACCACACACACCCTAACACACCCTCACAGTTTATGGAGGACATTGACAAGGAGATCAGTGAGATGAAGATCACACTCAACGCAAGAGCTCGTGTCGTGGCAGAGGAGTTCCTCAAAAATGTGAGAATCAGTATTTCGATAATTTATTACACCAAGCCGGATTAAAGACCTCGTGTAAACGGGACTTACAGTTTACAATTTACAGCTGAAGTTAGTCGTTTGCTTCTGTCTAAATTCACAGGCTTTATTTGACTGTCACTGTTTGTAACTTGTTGTGTGTTTTCTTTTCTGCAGTTTTAAGCTCGAGTTTCAATGGACACAAGTAGATGGTTCCCTAGCAGAATTATTGTTAGTTTTGATTTGCGTGTATTTATAGATGTGAATTTGTACCACATACATGTACAATAATTAAATTTTATTATAATTATTATTATTGACTTTTAATGTTCAATGGGTTGAGGCCAGACCTCAAGGGGATAAGTATATGCCGTGTCGTTCATGAGCATATCCGACATAATTATAATTATGATGGAGGGCTGGATTAGCTGGGCGGAGCCCGGCACCCGTTCCCGTCAGGGACGATCGGGCTCCGCCCAACTAGGGCTGGATAGCTTCGTCCCCACACCCACTTATTACCTGCCATTTTGGTTGATGTCATTGTGCAAAACTTAATGAAATGATCTTTACCAAAAATGGACATTGATGCCAAAAATTATTTCGAGCTATTTTTTTAATTAATTTTAATTATATATAATTTTAACACAATAATTATAGCTAGCTAGCTGGAGTTGTGCTGAAGAGTCACATGCACCTGCAACCCACACAAATCATGAAAAGAAGCCCTACTAAAAGTAAACATGTGTAATAACAAAATGAATACAGTTATTAGAGGTAGGGGGCAATGCAGCAGTCAAATACATCCTTGTTTCCATGCCACTGTGTGTGCTGCACCCCAGGGATGATGTGGCTGTGGATGGCCCCTCTTGAGTGGAGAGTTTGGAGACCAAACGTGTTCTTTACAAAATACTGCAAAAGGAAACATTCCACTCACATTCGTAGAATTTCGTGCAATTAGCTAATTACACACTTTTTGATTTTCCATGTCAATAATTATCTCGTTCTCATCATAGAATGCAAATTGGCTGCAGGAAAGAGGATCGATAGCTGTCATCGTGAATGATTCCAGCAGCTCACCTTGACTGCCAGGGAGTGATGACACCATCGTCAGGGCCACCAGTCAACACCAGCTGCTCAACCCGCTCAAAGTTGGTCTTGTGGGAGGAGTCACTAGGATGGTTGAGGGGGTAGAGGAAGGAACTGTACTCCTTGTAGAGCTCCCACTGATAGGGATCTGAGAGAAGATATAGATACTCAGATGAAACCTACCCCTCTAATAGTTGGCCACTGAAATATCCTGCCCCAATCTTGAGTATAACACGCTTGAGAGGAAAGGGATTGTGCATTATGCTGACCAACCACGCATAACTACACTCACTCATAAAGACCGTCCATAGCATGGTCTGGGAAGATGTTGTCCAGGTACACACTCTCTGCAGGGAGAAGGCTAATACACACACACACACACACACACACACACACACACACACACACACACACACACACACACACACACACACACACACACACACACACACACACACACACACACACACACACACACACACACACACACACACACACACACACACACACACACACACACACACACACACACACACACACACACACACACACACACACACACACACACACACACACACACACACACACACACACACACACACACACACACACACACACACACACACACTACTATCTATTTGATGCCTGTTGCTAATTCTAAGAACCAAAATTTGAGGTTAATGTTTGTTGTATGCTTGCTTCAGTTTAACCACATAGAAGAACCCACATTCCCCAATCCCACTATCAACTACATGTACCACAAAACCTGACCCAGACAATACAGGGTTGTACTTTATACCTAAGCCCCCCTCAGAAGTTTTCTTTTAAAAGCCAACTTGAAGTATCACAGCAACCAATATCAAGTCCAAGTTAGAAGATAAGTCTTATAATTTATGTCAGCTTGACCTCAACATTTTACAGCTTTACAATAATTATTCAGCATGGCCCCAATGTGAATAGATGTACAATAACTATTGGGTGTTATATAGCACTGTAGTTGCATGTGTATGTGACTGAATGCAACAGATGAATGGGGAGAGTTGGTGCACCATTAAAGACTCTTTAACCCATCATTCTCGGCTCTCCAGGCCGAGCATCTGTGTGCTTTTCTGTTTCTGTCTGTTTCTGTGTTGTGTGTACCTTTAGTCAATTAAAGAAATCAGATCAGCATGACCACCCCCCAGTAACATACATGTGTACATAGATAACTAATTATGAGTACAGTACTGTAATCTATAAATATAGTAGGATGTGTAATAATGTAAAGTAATACTAAGGATAAAGAAAAGGCACAGCGCTGACAGCATTTTTCTTAAAAAAGCACAGAAAGACACATACATGTAACAGGTCAAATTCTATCAATTACTACATCTACATGTACATATAATTACCCAAACCCCCCCCCCCTGGCCTCCCTTGAGAGTAGTTAAAACCAGCAGATTAGACCCAAAAAACACAATTCATGCAAGTAAAGACTAGATCACAAGAGTTGAAGGTAATAAAGTACAAATAAATAAAACTACATATTAGTATAATAATAGTTAGAAGCATGAATATAAATAATAGCTAGCTAGCTTACCAGCTTGAAATTAGTTATTCCTGCAACCATTCATGTCTCATAAGTTTAATTTGTAAATGCATTATAAGGAAATAGGAGAGGTGGTTACCCAATTCTACGGTCAGATAAGGCAGTTCCTCGCAATTTATTTTTTCGTTTCAACCCCTCCAACACACACACACACACACACACACACACACACACACACACACACACACACACACACACACACACACACACACACACACACACACTACTATCTATTTGATGCCTGTTGCTAATTCTAAGAACCAAAATTTGAGGTTAATGTTTGTTGTATGCTTGCTTCAGTTTAACCACATAGAAGAACCCACATTCCCCAATCCCACTATCAACTACATGTACCACAAAACCTGACCCAGACAATACAGGGTTGTACTTTATACCTAAGCCCCCCTCAGAAGTTTTCTTTTAAAAGCCAACTTGAAGTATCACAGCAACCAATATCAAGTCCAAGTTAGAAGATAAGTCTTATAATTTATGTCAGCTTGACCTCAACATTTTACAGCTTTACAATAATTATTCAGCATGGCCCCAATGTGAATAGATGTACAATAACTATTGGGTGTTATATAGCACTGTAGTTGCATGTGTATGTGACTGAATGCAACAGATGAATGGGGAGAGTTGGTGCACCATTAAAGACTCTTTAACCCATCATTCTCGGCTCTCCAGGCCGAGCATCTGTGTGCTTTTCTGTTTCTGTCTGTTTCTGTGTTGTGTGTACCTTTAGTCAATTAAAGAAATCAGATCAGCATGACCACCCCCCAGTAACATACATGTGTACATAGATAACTAATTATGAGTACAGTACTGTAATCTATAAATATAGTAGAATGTGTAATAATGTAAAGTAATACTAAGGATAAAGAAAAGGCACAGCGCTGACAGCATTTTTCTTAAAAAAGCACAGAAAGACACATACATGTAACAGGTCAAATTCTATCAATTACTACATCTACATGTACATATAATTACCCAAACCCCCCCCCCCTGGCCTCCCTTGAGAGTAGTTAAAACCAGCAGATTAGACCCAAAAAACACAATTCATGCAAGTAAAGACTAGATCACAAGAGTTGAAGGTAATAAAGTACAAATAAATAAAACTACATATTAGTATAATAATAGTTAGAAGCATGAATATAAATAATAGCTAGCTAGCTTACCAGCTTGAAATTAGTTATTCCTGCAACCATTCATGTCTCATAAGTTTAATTTGTAAATGCATTATAAGGAAATAGGAGAGGTGGTTACCCAATTCTACGGTCAGATAAGGCAGTTCCTCGCAATTTATTTTTTCGTTTCAACCCCTCCAACACACACGTGCTCCTCGAGTACGGGGCTGAGTCTGTGGCGTTGGGTCTATGCCCTCTGGCATTGCGCCTTATGTGGCTGGGCCTCTCGTTTCGGGCTCAGTCGAGGAATCTGGTTTCGATATGAAGTCACTGCCCTTAGTTTATGTGGTCCACTTCTCACAACCCTAGGTTATTTAACTGAAATTTATTTAACTGAAAACCAATTAATTTGAAGAGACTGAATGGCTACTTGAATATCGGCTATATACATACTGAATTTCAACACTTAAATGTTTTCACAGCCATGAATAAACAAGCTAAAGAATTCCTAAAAGCCAAATCGGCTCAGTATCAGAAACTTCGCTCAGCTGTCTCTATCCTAGAGGAAAACATTCAAAGGCAAAACCAACTGAAATTAGGAGCGATCCCGGAAGAATTCATACCGAAACCTAACTTAACCTGCGAAAACGACACTTTCCATCAACAATTTCTATCAGAATACTCCCACATCTTCACAAAATATCTAGAAGCAGTAATAACCAGCAACAACCAGAGTTTGGCCCAAACAAAGACGGCACTAGAATCTCTTGTGAATGACACAGAACGAGATTTACTTAAATTTGAAATACGTGACACAGATATCCAAATACAATACAGAAAATTCCTAAAAGAAAACAAGATCCACGGACACGTCCCCACACCTGAGTTGCAAATCAGACTAAATAAAAAACATCGGCCGCCAAGGCTTTCTCTCGGTGCGAAACGCAATACTCGCAGAAAACGGTGTAGAGAAATGTCTCAACACCCAATAGCCCAAAAAATTCCCAAAACATCACAAACTCCTTTTTTATGGGAAGGCCCCCAACCGAAACACAACCCACCAGGTGCGTCCACAATCTGAGCTCACTCACCCTCACCACTGCCGAATCACAATTACTAAATAAAGACCTAAGCTTCGCACTCACCAAAAACTTATGTAGTACGGAACCCAAATTACAACTGTTACGAGAGTTTAACGAATACTCAAAGTCACTTAGAAGAATATACACTAACTCTATATATTATCGCACGCCGAAACCAGTAAAAAGTGGTATACCCACAACGACAGAAAAAGTACATAGACCAATGCGATTCCTACCAACAACCACATACTCTTCTTTTAATGATACATACAATAGTGGATACAGAAATGTCGAACAATACATTTCCGTCACAAAAGATAATATCAATGACCAGTTACACGAAATCTTCAAGCCCAAAACAAATGTCACACTCGCAGAATCTTTAGCACTACAAAAATTCAAAAAACAAAAAAATCGAGTCACCATTAAGCCAGCAGATAAGAACTTAGGCGTAGTTATAATGGACACCACAGACTACGTCCAACAATGCCTCCTAATCTTACTAGACGATAAGGTATATAAAAGAACCGCCGAGTATCCCACCACCAAAATCACCAACCAACTCCAAGAAGTTCTGTCAAAATACCATACCACACTCACTAGTACCGATAAGCGGCTAAAACGATTCGTTCTCCCCAATAAAGACATTTTCCAAATTCCACAATTTTACGGCATTCCGAAAATTCATAAACAATTCAAAAAACTGCCACCAGTCAGACCCATAGTTGCAAACTGTAATTCTCCACTAACGCCAGCTAGTAAGCTCTTAGATCATGTGCTTCAACCCCTAGCTCAAACGTACGAAGATTACCTACAAAATTCCGCTTGTTTGTCACTAATTCTAGAAGACTTACAAATTCCCGACAATGCGCTATTAGTAGCAATTGACGTCGACTCATTGTATCCCTCCATTCCTCAAGAGGAATGTCTGCAGATAATATACACCGAAATGTTAAGTCATAGGTACACGTTGCTGCTAGACCCAAATCTAATCATCCAACTTCTACAAATATGCGTTAATCACAATTATTTCGAGTTTGGACCAGTTACATTCCAACAAATACAAGGTACAGCAATGGGAGCCCCGTTCTCACCCACCATCGCTAACATATTCATGTCGGTAATCATCAGAAGATTTTTAGAAAAACAACCAGCTAAACCTCTCCTGATTAAAAGATACATAGATGACATTTTTATAGTGTGGCAGCATGATGAAAACTCACTAATCAGCTTCCTATCCGAACTCAATATATCCCACCAAAAATTAAGTTACAAATACTCCTACTCATCTCAACAAGTCTCGTTTCTAGATATGACAATTTACAAAGGTCCCCACTTCCACAAATCTCGAAAACTAGACACAAAAACCTTCCAAAAACAACAAAATCTCTACCAGTACCTACATTATACATCAAACCATCCGAAACACATCTTCAAATCCATCATTACCGGAGAATGTACCAGACTTGTGCGCACAAACACCACCATCCAGGAGTTTCAAACCATGACTCAGCTCCTTAGCATACGCCTTAAAAAACGAGACTATCCCCAAACCCTCATTGACAAAACCATCAATTCCGTGTCATATGAGAGAAGACCTCAGTTACTTCGGAAAATGAAAAAACCTCCTGCCAGAGTAAGACCACCCATTTTCAAGTGCCTCTCGCCTCCAAATTTCCAATTACTAAAAAGTGTCACACTACAGCACTACAAAGGCTTACTATTACCCAGTCCCAGAATAATCAATCTGAAACACCAAAATCTCGGTAAAGAACTCGTTAGGGCCAAAATCAGTTTAAACGAAGAACAAACGCTCAGAACTGAAATAACCTTTGATCAAGTCCACCAACACACAATTACAAGAAGCGTTCCCACTCTCACACAACACACTCGAATAAGTAAGTGTATGAAACCGAGCTGTGCAACATGTCAACACCTAGTATGTAATAGATTTTTCAGATCATCGAAATCAGAAAAAACGTATCCAATCAGACACCAATTTTCCTGCAATTCAAGATATCTCATATATCTAATTACATGCTCACATTGCAAGAAACAGTATGTGGGTTACACCACTCAAACGCTTCGAACTAGAATCAATCATCATCGTAGCAATATTTTCAACAAAGTAAGAACGTATATAAGCAACCACTTCAACTTTACCGATCACTCTGTCAGAAACCTGAAAGTACAGTGTATTGACGCAACAACGTCCTTCACAGAACTCCAAGCTTTAGAACACTACTGGATAGCTACACTTAGAACAATTATTCCACATGGACTAAATGTATTATCATAATGTATCCACGTGTTTTTAATTAAGTCACATGACTTGCAGTAAATACACCTCGATCCATTTAAAAAGATAGCTGTGCAAAATCTAAAACAGATACTGAGATTGCGCATGCGCGTACCGTTCCCCATGTAGGGGATTGGGACCTTTACCCACAAGGGTGGGGTCCCAATCCCCCACCCTTGTGGGTAAAGTCACACACACACACACACACACACACACACACACACACACACACACACACACACACACACACACACACTACTATCTATTTGATGCCTGTTGCTAATTCTAAGAACCAAAATTTGAGGTTAATGTTTGTTGTATGCTTGCTTCAGTTTAACCACATAGAAGAACCCACATTCCCCAATCCCACTATCAACTACATGTACCACAAAACCTGACCCAGACAATACAGGGTTGTACTTTATACCTAAGCCCCCCTCAGAAGTTTTCTTTTAAAAGCCAACTTGAAGTATCACAGCAACCAATATCAAGTCCAAGTTAGAAGATAAGTCTTATAATTTATGTCAGCTTGACCTCAACATTTTACAGCTTTACAATAATTATTCAGCATGGCCCCAATGTGAATAGATGTACAATAACTATTGGGTGTTATATAGCACTGTAGTTGCATGTGTATGTGACTGAATGCAACAGATGAATGGGGAGAGTTGGTGCACCATTAAAGACTCTTTAACCCATCATTCTCGGCTCTCCAGGCCGAGCATCTGTGTGCTTTTCTGTTTCTGTCTGTTTCTGTGTTGTGTGTACCTTTAGTCAATTAAAGAAATCAGATCAGCATGACCACCCCCCAGTAACATACATGTGTACATAGATAACTAATTATGAGTACAGTACTGTAATCTATAAATATAGTAGAATGTGTAATAATGTAAAGTAATACTAAGGATAAAGAAAAGGCACAGCGCTGACAGCATTTTTCTTAAAAAAGCACAGAAAGACACATACATGTAACAGGTCAAATTCTATCAATTACTACATCTACATGTACATATAATTACCCAAACCCCCCCCCCTGGCCTCCCTTGAGAGTAGTTAAAACCAGCAGATTAGACCCAAAAAACACAATTCATGCAAGTAAAGACTAGATCACAAGAGTTGAAGGTAATAAAGTACAAATAAATAAAACTACATATTAGTATAATAATAGTTAGAAGCATGAATATAAATAATAGCTAGCTAGCTTACCAGCTTGAAATTAGTTATTCCTGCAACCATTCATGTCTCATAAGTTTAATTTGTAAATGCATTATAAGGAAATAGGAGAGGTGGTTACCCAATTCTACGGTCAGATAAGGCAGTTCCTCGCAATTTATTTTTTCGTTTCAACCCCTCCAACACACACGTGCTCCTCGAGTACGGGGCTGAGTCTGTGGCGTTGGGTCTATGCCCTCTGGCATTGCGCCTTATGTGGCTGGGCCTCTCGTTTCGGGCTCAGTCGAGGAATCTGGTTTCGATATGAAGTCACTGCCCTTAGTTTATGTGGTCCACTTCTCACAACCCTAGGTTATTTAACTGAAATTTATTTAACTGAAAACCAATTAATTTGAAGAGACTGAATGGCTACTTGAATATCGGCTATATACATACTGAATTTCAACACTTAAATGTTTTCACAGCCATGAATAAACAAGCTAAAGAATTCCTAAAAGCCAAATCGGCTCAGTATCAGAAACTTCGCTCAGCTGTCTCTATCCTAGAGGAAAACATTCAAAGGCAAAACCAACTGAAATTAGGAGCGATCCCGGAAGAATTCATACCGAAACCTAACTTAACCTGCGAAAACGACACTTTCCATCAACAATTTCTATCAGAATACTCCCACATCTTCACAAAATATCTAGAAGCAGTAATAACCAGCAACAACCAGAGTTTGGCCCAAACAAAGACGGCACTAGAATCTCTTGTGAATGACACAGAACGAGATTTACTTAAATTTGAAATACGTGACACAGATATCCAAATACAATACAGAAAATTCCTAAAAGAAAACAAGATCCACGGACACGTCCCCACACCTGAGTTGCAAATCAGACTAAATAAAAAACATCGGCCGCCAAGGCTTTCTCTCGGTGCGAAACGCAATACTCGCAGAAAACGGTGTAGAGAAATGTCTCAACACCCAATAGCCCAAAAAATTCCCAAAACATCACAAACTCCTTTTTTATGGGAAGGCCCCCAACCGAAACACAACCCACCAGGTGCGTCCACAATCTGAGCTCACTCACCCTCACCACTGCCGAATCACAATTACTAAATAAAGGCCTAAGCTTCGCACTCACCAAAAACTTATGTAGTACGGAACCCAAATTACAACTGTTACGAGAGTTTAACGAATACTCAAAGTCACTTAGAAGAATATACACTAACTCTATATATTATCGCACGCCGAAACCAGTAAAAAGTGGTATACCCACAACGACAGAAAAAGTACATAGACCAATGCGATTCCTACCAACAACCACATACTCTTCTTTTAATGATACATACAATAGTGGATACAGAAATGTCGAACAATACATTTCCGTCACAAAAGATAATATCAATGACCAGTTACACGAAATCTTCAAGCCCAAAACAAATGTCACACTCGCAGAATCTTTAGCACTACAAAAATTCAAAAAACAAAAAAATCGAGTCACCATTAAGCCAGCAGATAAGAACTTAGGCGTAGTTATAATGGACACCACAGACTACGTCCAACAATGCCTCCTAATCTTACTAGACGATAAGGTATATAAAAGAACCGCCGAGTATCCCACCACCAAAATCACCAACCAACTCCAAGAAGTTCTGTCAAAATACCATACCACACTCACTAGTACCGATAAGCGGCTAAAACGATTCGTTCTCCCCAATAAAGACATTTTCCAAATTCCACAATTTTACGGCATTCCGAAAATTCATAAACAATTCAAAAAACTGCCACCAGTCAGACCCATAGTTGCAAACTGTAATTCTCCACTAACGCCAGCTAGTAAGCTCTTAGATCATGTGCTTCAACCCCTAGCTCAAACGTACGAAGATTACCTACAAAATTCCGCTTGTTTGTCACTAATTCTAGAAGACTTACAAATTCCCGACAATGCGCTATTAGTAGCAATTGACGTCGACTCATTGTATCCCTCCATTCCTCAAGAGGAATGTCTGCAGATAATATACACCGAAATGTTAAGTCATAGGTACACGTCGCTGCTAGACCCAAATCTAATCATCCAACTTCTACAAATATGCGTTAATCACAATTATTTCGAGTTTGGACCAGTTACATTCCAACAAATACAAGGTACAGCAATGGGAGCCCCGTTCTCACCCACCATCGCTAACATATTCATGTCGGTAATCATCAGAAGATTTTTAGAAAAACAACCAGCTAAACCTCTCCTGATTAAAAGATACATAGATGACATTTTTATAGTGTGGCAGCATGATGAAAACTCGCTAATCAGCTTCCTATCCGAACTCAATATATCCCACCAAAAATTAAGTTACAAATACTCCTACTCATCTCAACAAGTCTCGTTTCTAGATATGACAATTTACAAAGGTCCCCACTTCCACAAATCTCGAAAACTAGACACAAAAACCTTCCAAAAACAACAAAATCTCTACCAGTACCTACATTATACATCAAACCATCCGAAACACATCTTCAAATCCATCATTACCGGAGAATGTACCAGACTTGTGCGCACAAACACCACCATCCAGGAGTTTCAAACCATGACTCAGCTCCTTAGCATACGCCTTAAAAAACGAGACTATCCCCAAACCCTCATTGACAAAACCATCAATTCCGTGTCATATGAGAGAAGACCTCAGTTACTTCGGAAAATGAAAAAACCTCCTGCCAGAGTAAGACCACCCATTTTCAAGTGCCTCTCGCCTCCAAATTTCCAATTACTAAAAAGTGTCACACTACAGCACTACAAAGGCTTACTATTACCCAGTCCCAGAATAATCAATCTGAAACACCAAAATCTCGGTAAAGAACTCGTTAGGGCCAAAATCAGTTTAAACGAAGAACAAACGCTCAGAACTGAAATAACCTTTGATCAAGTCCACCAACACACAATTACAAGAAGCGTTCCCACTCTCACACAACACACTCGAATAAGTAAGTGTATGAAACCGAGCTGTGCAACATGTCAACACCTAGTATGTAATAGATTTTTCAGATCATCGAAATCAGAAAAAACGTATCCAATCAGACACCAATTTTCCTGCAATTCAAGATATCTCATATATCTAATTACATGCTCACATTGCAAGAAACAGTATGTGGGTTACACCACTCAAACGCTTCGAACTAGAATCAATCATCATCGTAGCAATATTTTCAACAAAGTAAGAACGTATATAAGCAACCACTTCAACTTTACCGATCACTCTGTCAGAAACCTGAAAGTACAGTGTATTGACGCAACAACGTCCTTCACAGAACTCCAAGCTTTAGAACACTACTGGATAGCTACACTTAGAACAATTATTCCACATGGACTAAATGTATTATCATAATGTATCCACGTGTTTTTAATTAAGTCACATGACTTGCAGTAAATACACCTCGATCCATTTAAAAAGATAGCTGTGCAAAATCTAAAACAGATACTGAGATTGCGCATGCGCGTACCGTTCCCCATGTAGGGGATTGGGACCTTTACCCACAAGGGTGGGGTCCCAATCCCCCACCCTTGTGGGTAAAGTCACACACACACACACACACACACACACACACACACACACACACACACACACACACACTACTATCTATTTGATGCCTGTTGCTAATTCTAAGAACCAAAATTTGAGGTTAATGTTTGTTGTATGCTTGCTTCAGTTTAACCACATAGAAGAACCCACATTCCCCAATCCCACTATCAACTACATGTACCACAAAACCTGACCCAGACAATACAGGGTTGTACTTTATACCTAAGCCCCCCTCAGAAGTTTTCTTTTAAAAGCCAACTTGAAGTATCACAGCAACCAATATCAAGTCCAAGTTAGAAGATAAGTCTTATAATTTATGTCAGCTTGACCTCAACATTTTACAGCTTTACAATAATTATTCAGCATGGCCCCAATGTGAATAGATGTACAATAACTATTGGGTGTTATATAGCACTGTAGTTGCATGTGTATGTGACTGAATGCAACAGATGAATGGGGAGAGTTGGTGCACCATTAAAGACTCTTTAACCCATCATTCTCGGCTCTCCAGGCCGAGCATCTGTGTGCTTTTCTGTTTCTGTCTGTTTCTGTGTTGTGTGTACCTTTAGTCAATTAAAGAAATCAGATCAGCATGACCACCCCCCAGTAACATACATGTGTACATAGATAACTAATTATGAGTACAGTACTGTAATCTATAAATATAGTAGGATGTGTAATAATGTAAAGTAATACTAAGGATAAAGAAAAGGCACAGCGCTGACAGCATTTTTCTTAAAAAAGCACAGAAAGACACATACATGTAACAGGTCAAATTCTATCAATTACTACATCTACATGTACATATAATTACCCAAACCCCCCCCCCTGGCCTCCCTTGAGAGTAGTTAAAACCAGCAGATTAGACCCAAAAAACACAATTCATGCAAGTAAAGACTAGATCACAAGAGTTGAAGGTAATAAAGTACAAATAAATAAAACTACATATTAGTATAATAATAGTTAGAAGCATGAATATAAATAATAGCTAGCTAGCTTACCAGCTTGAAATTAGTTATTCCTGCAACCATTCATGTCTCATAAGTTTAATTTGTAAATGCATTATAAGGAAATAGGAGAGGTGGTTACCCAATTCTACGGTCAGATAAGGCAGTTCCTCGCAATTTATTTTTTCGTTTCAACCCCTCCAACACACACGTGCTCCTCGAGTACGGGGCTGAGTCTGTGGCGTTGGGTCTATGCCCTCTGGCATTGCGCCTTATGTGGCTGGGCCTCTCGTTTCGGGCTCAGTCGAGGAATCTGGTTTCGATATGAAGTCACTGCCCTTAGTTTATGTGGTCCACTTCTCACAACCCTAGGTTATTTAACTGAAATTTATTTAACTGAAAACCAATTAATTTGAAGAGACTGAATGGCTACTTGAATATCGGCTATATACATACTGAATTTCAACACTTAAATGTTTTCACAGCCATGAATAAACAAGCTAAAGAATTCCTAAAAGCCAAATCGGCTCAGTATCAGAAACTTCGCTCAGCTGTCTCTATCCTAGAGGAAAACATTCAAAGGCAAAACCAACTGAAATTAGGAGCGATCCCGGAAGAATTCATACCGAAACCTAACTTAACCTGCGAAAACGACACTTTCCATCAACAATTTCTATCAGAATACTCCCACATCTTCACAAAATATCTAGAAGCAGTAATAACCAGCAACAACCAGAGTTTGGCCCAAACAAAGACGGCACTAGAATCTCTTGTGAATGACACAGAACGAGATTTACTTAAATTTGAAATACGTGACACAGATATCCAAATACAATACAGAAAATTCCTAAAAGAAAACAAGATCCACGGACACGTCCCCACACCTGAGTTGCAAATCAGACTAAATAAAAAACATCGGCCGCCAAGGCTTTCTCTCGGTGCGAAACGCAATACTCGCAGAAAACGGTGTAGAGAAATGTCTCAACACCCAATAGCCCAAAAAATTCCCAAAACATCACAAACTCCTTTTTTATGGGAAGGCCCCCAACCGAAACACAACCCACCAGGTGCGTCCACAATCTGAGCTCACTCACCCTCACCACTGCCGAATCACAATTACTAAATAAAGGCCTAAGCTTCGCACTCACCAAAAACTTATGTAGTACGGAACCCAAATTACAACTGTTACGAGAGTTTAACGAATACTCAAAGTCACTTAGAAGAATATACACTAACTCTATATATTATCGCACGCCGAAACCAGTAAAAAGTGGTATACCCACAACGACAGAAAAAGTACATAGACCAATGCGATTCCTACCAACAACCACATACTCTTCTTTTAATGATACATACAATAGTGGATACAGAAATGTCGAACAATACATTTCCGTCACAAAAGATAATATCAATGACCAGTTACACGAAATCTTCAAGCCCAAAACAAATGTCACACTCGCAGAATCTTTAGCACTACAAAAATTCAAAAAACAAAAAAATCGAGTCACCATTAAGCCAGCAGATAAGAACTTAGGCGTAGTTATAATGGACACCACAGACTACGTCCAACAATGCCTCCTAATCTTACTAGACGATAAGGTATATAAAAGAACCGCCGAGTATCCCACCACCAAAATCACCAACCAACTCCAAGAAGTTCTGTCAAAATACCATACCACACTCACTAGTACCGATAAGCGGCTAAAACGATTCGTTCTCCCCAATAAAGACATTTTCCAAATTCCACAATTTTACGGCATTCCGAAAATTCATAAACAATTCAAAAAACTGCCACCAGTCAGACCCATAGTTGCAAACTGTAATTCTCCACTAACGCCAGCTAGTAAGCTCTTAGATCATGTGCTTCAACCCCTAGCTCAAACGTACGAAGATTACCTACAAAATTCCGCTTGTTTGTCACTAATTCTAGAAGACTTACAAATTCCCGACAATGCGCTATTAGTAGCAATTGACGTCGACTCATTGTATCCCTCCATTCCTCAAGAGGAATGTCTGCAGATAATATACACCGAAATGTTAAGTCATAGGTACACGTCGCTGCTAGACCCAAATCTAATCATCCAACTTCTACAAATATGCGTTAATCACAATTATTTCGAGTTTGGACCAGTTACATTCCAACAAATACAAGGTACAGCAATGGGAGCCCCGTTCTCACCCACCATCGCTAACATATTCATGTCGGTAATCATCAGAAGATTTTTAGAAAAACAACCAGCTAAACCTCTCCTGATTAAAAGATACATAGATGACATTTTTATAGTGTGGCAGCATGATGAAAACTCGCTAATCAGCTTCCTATCCGAACTCAATATATCCCACCAAAAATTAAGTTACAAATACTCCTACTCATCTCAACAAGTCTCGTTTCTAGATATGACAATTTACAAAGGTCCCCACTTCCACAAATCTCGAAAACTAGACACAAAAACCTTCCAAAAACAACAAAATCTCTACCAGTACCTACATTATACATCAAACCATCCGAAACACATCTTCAAATCCATCATTACCGGAGAATGTACCAGACTTGTGCGCACAAACACCACCATCCAGGAGTTTCAAACCATGACTCAGCTCCTTAGCATACGCCTTAAAAAACGAGACTATCCCCAAACCCTCATTGACAAAACCATCAATTCCGTGTCATATGAGAGAAGACCTCAGTTACTTCGGAAAATGAAAAAACCTCCTGCCAGAGTAAGACCACCCATTTTCAAGTGCCTCTCGCCTCCAAATTTCCAATTACTAAAAAGTGTCACACTACAGCACTACAAAGGCTTACTATTACCCAGTCCCAGAATAATCAATCTGAAACACCAAAATCTCGGTAAAGAACTCGTTAGGGCCAAAATCAGTTTAAACGAAGAACAAACGCTCAGAACTGAAATAACCTTTGATCAAGTCCACCAACACACAATTACAAGAAGCGTTCCCACTCTCACACAACACACTCGAATAAGTAAGTGTATGAAACCGAGCTGTGCAACATGTCAACACCTAGTATGTAATAGATTTTTCAGATCATCGAAATCAGAAAAAACGTATCCAATCAGACACCAATTTTCCTGCAATTCAAGATATCTCATATATCTAATTACATGCTCACATTGCAAGAAACAGTATGTGGGTTACACCACTCAAACGCTTCGAACTAGAATCAATCATCATCGTAGCAATATTTTCAACAAAGTAAGAACGTATATAAGCAACCACTTCAACTTTACCGATCACTCTGTCAGAAACCTGAAAGTACAGTGTATTGACGCAACAACGTCCTTCACAGAACTCCAAGCTTTAGAACACTACTGGATAGCTACACTTAGAACAATTATTCCACATGGACTAAATGTATTATCATAATGTATCCACGTGTTTTTAATTAAGTCACATGACTTGCAGTAAATACACCTCGATCCATTTAAAAAGAT